>NC_041399.2:2412554-2492554 GCF_900747795.2 Erpetoichthys calabaricus
GTCTCTCTTCAAAAGATCACGTCTTGTCGCCGGAGCAAAAGTCTCGTCCCAAGATATTTTTTTTATAATAGAGAGAAACATTCTTATGAAAACGTCCCTCGTGCTGCTCACTCTTACCTCGTCGCTGTAAAAGTAGCGCCCCTCAGGACCTGAAATCGGGTAGCCTTTTGCCCAGTTGGTATAAAACACACCTTTGCCTTCCGTCCACAGATATCTCATCTCCCGATTTATATCATTAAGTCCAATCCAAAAGTTTATAGTAAGGCCCACAAGTTGAACTGCAAGAAATGCTAAAATATAGAGGGAACAAGAATGAGAAAATGTCACAATTTCAATTTCATAACCTGCTTATTCCTGAACAGGGTGGCAGGGTGTGCTAGAGACCATCCCGGCTAGCAAAGGGTTCAAGGCAGAAACACACCCTGGACAGGGCGCCAGTCCATCACGGGACAGACACACAAACTCACACACTTGAGCCAATATTAATGTCACCAATGCACCTAACCTTCATGTCTTTGGGCTTCAGAAGGAAACCCACGCTTGCGCCACGGGGAGAACCTGCAAACTCCATGCATGGACGTGAACCCTGGTCTCCTTCCTGCGAGGCAGCAGTGCCACCACTGCGCCACCCCCAGAAATTAAATGAAATGCAGAAAATGTAGAGGAGAAGTTGAGATATGTCCTGCTTAGATCACAGCTGACTTAAGCAGGTGATGTTCACACCAGTTAATTAGCCCACACTGCCAGTCAAATGCCCACCTGGAGCTTTAGGTGCAAAGAATGGACGTCACCCCTCAGTGTCCATAGTGGGTAGTCAGTATTTTTAGACTTTGATGACTTGTGTGGTCTCCCTCATACCAGCTCACTCTTACCTCGTCACTCTCTGTTCCCAGAGTGTGTGCCCCTTCAGTAGCAGAAACCTGGGGGTTTAAGGAGTGCGCTGGCCTTGGTCTACAGAGCGTGCCCTCTTTTCCTTTCATAAATGGCACCCAGCGAGCACGAGAGCCCACTTAATATCATCAGTGTTCGACGGTCAGTGAGAGGGGTGGGTTTGAGGGCATGCCCCTTTACTTTAATAAATGCCCACCTATATCACCTCCTGGATTGACTGGCTTTGCCACCCCAGGTGGTTTGTTGTAATGGCAGAGAAATCTGCACGAAAATATGAGATTACACGTTTTACTCAACCTTTGCTATAAAATATATGGGGTCAGGTTCTGCACTTCTTGGTATTTGAAATTTCATTTTAGATGCAAAAATGAAAAAAGGAAAATGAAAGGAATTTTCAGAAAAAGTACAAGTACACGGACCAATAAGGTATTTTTTAATTCTGTGGTAACAAATAGCAGTCATAAACTTAAAAATGACATATACTTTGTGGATTATTTTGTGATTCAAATAATGAAAGTGTAATAGCTCACAAACAACAAAACAGATGCATTTTCGTTGTCTGAAACCGGAGGTACTTCTTCTTCTTCTGCGCGATTTTTGACGACCCGTGCGAACAGTCCTCCTCCTCCTCACAACACATCAATCGACGGCCTTGTATGGACCATTACGTTGTTTTTCGGAACAGTAAAAAAGTGACACTCCGGGACGAGGACATGACTGCAGAAAAACTGAGTCGCATCTTTCAGGTAAAAGTACAAGCTTTGCAAACTTTGCTTCATTGATGTAGAAGTTCTTTAATGAACGTTATTGATGTTACTTACTGCGAAATAAATAAAGGGCGTTTTCTCGTTCTCGTTTCTTGCGTTTTTCTTTTCTGATGTGCGACAGAACAAAAGGAAAAAAGTAATCGTTTTGCATTTTTAATTTTTCCCTTTTAAGTTGAAAATTAAATAAGTGTTGTGGCAGGAGGCTGGGGGTCAGACCCAGCCGGGACGCCTGGAAGGACCGGAAGGGGATCTATATGTCCCCTGGGCCACGAGGGGGCAACCGCCCTGGATAGCAAGGGGACCTCGGGGAAGTAGCAGGGAGGCTCAATCCCGTGGGGGCCCGTGGCTACCACCGGGGGGCGCCCCAAGCCTCATAAAGCCCGGGAGAGCTACACTTCCGCCACACCTGGGAAGATGGAGGAAGGACCTTCCAGCTGTTATATCTATGGACAATAATATTGTACCAATAAAAAAAGAAGAAGACGAGACAGGCTATAAGTAATACACTTTAACAGGTCCTTTACTAAGATCGTTTTCCAGAGTACACGTTACACAGTCTTATATTTTAAATCACTTCCTCTAAGCTCCCCAATACCCATAATTCCTTATTACTACGGAATCCCCAAAGGTCCAGACTATAATATACTACACCAGCAATGTCCGGAGTGCTTCCGGGTACTCATGCGGCACTTCTGACACACCAGGAAGTGCCGCCGGAAGAGCACATCTGGGTGATTATAAAGGGGGCCGCCTTCCTACAGTCGGGGAGCTGGAGGTGGACAAAGGAAGAGTGGCGGCACATGGGCATTGAATGCCCGTAGAAGGGTGTTGTGGGGCAGGAAGCACTGTGTGTGTGCGGGACTTGGGTTTTGGGACCCTAGGAACAATAAACGTGTGTGTGTTTTAGACCTGCCGGTGTCCATTTGGTTCGTGTCCAGGCTGGTGTCTCATTTTCTTTTTTAAATGATATTTTCTGAAACAAAATTTCAAATACCAAAAAAGTACACGGACCCTACCCATAATCCATCCTAATGTTTGGAACGGATAATTCATTTAACACCTTCATAGTTTATCACAACAGCACATTCATAAATGGTATTGGAGGATGGATGAACTGCACAAGGAATATCCGCAACTATTCTAATTCAGAACCTCAGTGCATTTATTAAACTAAGAATACGGAATCAAAGCAAAACCAAACTTACAAGAGGTGCACGTTATTTGATATCTGATACAGAAAAGGTGACAAATCCCCACAAATGATTTCGTTTTAATTTGGCTTGTCTGACCACTACAAAAGGAGAACTTTTTCTTTTTTTATTATTTAAGCAAATGGGTTCAAAAATCCCTTTGTCATTTACTTCTGCGACTGGCAGAGCTGCCTCAGGTTCTCTCAGGAGAGTGTTAATGAGAAAAAATTCAAAAAATGGTTTTGTGTTGACCACTTGTGGACCATCGGGTAGCCTTTGTAGACGCTGCTTGTAAACGTTTAAAGTGTTTCCTGGAGTTTGTGCTCATGTGGCCACATTAAGTGTGTTCAGGCAGCATGATTGGCTGCATTGCACTGCTGCCACACGATTGGCTGATGAAATATCCATCCATCCATTATCCAACCCGCTGAATCTAAACACAGGGTCACGGGGGTCTGCTGGAGCCAATCCCAGCCAACACAGAGCGCAAGGCAGGAACCAATCCCGGGCAGGGTGCCAACCCACCGCAGGCCGATGAAATATTTACATGGATAAGCAGGAGTGTCTGAGGCCTTCCCAAGAATTTGCTCAGTCAGTTTACACAAACCGTTGGCACTCCTAAGGGCACAATGTGGAGGGGACCAACATCAAGCACCATGTGAAACATCTCAATCTATCTATCCATTATCCAACCTGCTATATCCTAACTACAGGGTCACGGGGGTCTGCTGGAGCCAATCCCAGCCAACACAGGGTGCAAGGCAGGAAACAAACCCTGGGCAGGGCGCCAGCCCACCGCAGTGTGAAACATCTCACGAGGGTAAAATAATGCATGTTGGGTAAAAAGGGGGACAAGTCAAACAAGGCCATTCATTCAAACTCAACTCTACCACTAAGAGGTGGATCTGCCGTCGAGGTTCTCTGAATGTGTGCACAGGGGGGCTGTGACAGCATGGGATCTTTAAGCATCCCCTGGCACAAAAAAAATGATTGAGTATCTACGTACCAAAAGTCACACTCAAGTAAGTTAAATCCATTTATTATTTCGACGAAATTTTTTTCAAACATTGGAGCAATCTAGATGAGTCATTCAGCCCAACAAAGCTCGCCAGTCCCATCCACTGAACTCCTCCAAATTAACATAATAAAATGTCCAATGCCTGGATCAGGTGTTGTGGTGCCAACTCAATCATATTTGCTTGGATCTGGCAGAAGTTATTAGAACATTAGAACAGTGTGGACAAGAGCAGGCCATTCAGCCCAACAAAGCTCACCAGTGCCATCCACTTAACTCGTCCAAAATAACATCAAGTCGAGTTCCGAAGGTCCCTGAAGTCTCACTCTCTACCACACTACTTGGTCTCGTATTCCAAGTGTCTGTGGTTCGCAGTGAGAAGAAAAATTTCCTAATGTTTGTGCAAAATTCACCTTAACAAGTTTCCAACTGTGTCCCCGTGTTCATTTTAAAATAGAAATGACTAAGGGGGAGTCCCAAACCTATCCAAGTTGGTGGAGTTCAAGTATCTCAGGGTCTTGTTCACGAGTGAGGGAAGAATGGAGCGGGAGATCGACAGGCGGCGTCCGCAGTGATGCGGGCTCTGCATCGGTCTGTCGTGGTGAAAAAGGAGCTGAGCCGAAAGGCAAAGCTCTCAATTTATCGGTCGATCTACGCTTCTACCCTCACCTATGGTCATGAGCTGTGGATAGTGACTGAAAGAACGAGATCGCAAATACAAGCTGAAATGAGTTTCCTCCACAGGGTGTCTGGGCTTTCCCTTAAAGACAGGGTGAGAAGCTCAGAGTAGAGCCATTGCTCCTCCACATCAAGAGGAGTCAGATGAGGTGGCTCCTGGACGCTTCCCTGGTGAGTCTAACCGGGAGGAGGCCCCGGGGAAGACCCAGGACACGCTGGAGCGACTATGTCTCCCGGCTGGCCTGGGAACACCTCGGGATTCCCCTGGAAGAGCTAAAAGAAGTGGCCGGGGAGAGGGAAGTCTGGGCATCTCTGCTCAAGCTGCTGCCCCCGCGACCCGATCTCGGATAAGATGGATGAATGGATCAGGGGGAGTCCCAAACCCCACTAACTCAAAGTCTCTGCACGCCAAAATGACCAAGGGGGACAACTCAATGAAACAATTGAGTCTCCACAGGACAAATCCAAGACTGTGAAATACGTACAGCATTACACCACCACATGTCCATGGCTACAAGTAGGATCAACTCTCTGCTAAGGCACTAATTCACCTGAGGGTCTTTGGGGGTTCTTAATCTGGGTTGCTACCAGCATAATGCCTTCTCTGGAATAGCGATACGGAGTGAAAACATAAGCTACAGAACAAGCGAAGGTCAAAGCCGTCAGTCAATCGTGTCTTTCATTGCAGATTGCAAATCACTAACCAGAGACAGAGTCCAAGTATTTGGGCAAATATTTCGGAAACCAAGAAGAGTGAATGACCAAAAGAAGCACGTGAGAAGTTTTAAGTTTCTACTCACAATCTTAGATGACCAGGAATTGTGCGCCCCTTGACCTTTAACTATGGTGACATCACAGCTTGAGTACTCTGGTAGTTTTGCATAGCGACGTGGCTAGCTAAGCCCACAGTATCATCTAGAATCTCCACATGTCTTACTGAAATTGTAACCTGGGTGAATGAAGAGCATCTCAAACTCAACCTTTATGTTATCCCAGTTCGTTCATCTGTTCAGCTTGGCTTACCACTGCTAACGCCTGCCAACCTTGGGGTGGTGACTGATGACCAGCTGTCCTTCACTGACCACGTTGCTACAGTCTCTCAGCCCTGCAGAGACACCCTATACAATACCTGCAAGATCTAAAGGTGTGTGACACATGACTGCTGGTCCAGGCTCTGGTCTTGTCACATCTAAACTACTGCAACACCTTGCTGGCAGGAGCACTGGCACATGTCACCAAACTACTCACAGATGATTCAAAATTCAGCACCATGTCTGATGTTCAACCAGATGAGGTGGGCACATGTCTCTCCTCTTTTCAGATCACTACCCTGGCTTCCTGTAGCAGCATGTGTTAAAATCCTTGACAGAATAGTGAAAGGCTCAACACACATACATATGGAGCCAATTGTAAAGTCCTCTGCTCCTTCAGGTCAGCGTCTGGGGATGCCACCTCTCCGTGGTATCAAATCTCTTTTCATGTGCAGCACCTCCATTTGAACTTCCGACTTCCTCAATGTGTTTAAGAAGCGTTTTGAGACCCCCTTAATTCTGTGAATTTCTAACTCATTAGCTTTTTCTAACCTACACTTAGGAAGTTTATCTCGCTGACGTTATGTTTTGAACTGGAAATCCATTCTGTCACCTTGTCCTATCACATTTGTTCCCAAACAGTCCCCAGACTGACACTACTCAATTAGGTTGGTTTCTTCTGTAAGTCCATTTGGATAAAAGTGTCTGCTAAGAAAATAAATGGAAGTGCAAATGTAAAATGGCGTTCTGATAAGACATGCATGGGAAAGGCACAATGGAAATAAAATGTATTATTATTATTATGATTACTACATCAAATATTGTAACAATTGTTTACAGCACAGAACAAACTTTAAAATGGAATCTCTATATACCGAAACCCCCAAAGAGATACCAAAAGCATGAAATAAATGCTAAACGAATGCATAAAAAAATGGAAGAAAGAGACAGAATCAGAAGAAGAAGGCGGTGTGTGCTGACAGTTTCTCATGAGCCTCAGTACCTTGTTCTCTGGTGTCAGATATCGTTGCTAAATTTCCATTTCACTTATGCATTGATTTCTTGCATCTTGCCAGTTCTTCTTCTCCTCTCCATCATTGACTCCATATAATCGGAAGCACTGCAAAGTCCAAAATGAAGCCATATTAGCCATATAGGTCACTGTCCCCAATGTGACAACTTATGCCATGAAATTCCTATGTATTTTAGTTTGGAGAGACCAGTCCATACAAGGTGAGGATTGTGCTGTAATACTGAGGAATGCCCAGTAGGTGGCGGGTGCCCAGTTGCCCGAGGTCTCCAGGGTTGTGACTGTGTCAGAGTTTCCCAATTATAATCAACAGTGTGCTCCCCAGGAGTTCATCACTGATGCTGCTGACTGAGCTTTTGTTACCTTCTCTTTTGTTTTGTATCATCTATATGTTTTATTGTTATAGTTGTCAGTTTTACATTATTATTTTTTCATCCTTTTATATTATGTTCGTTTATTTTATTTAATATTCCTGTACTGTATCTTTAAATGCGATTTCATTCCCTGGACTTTGTGGGTGGAGCCCCAGGAGGTGGGGCCACCCTGATGTCACTGCTGCTGACTCCTCCCACTGCCTTATTCTGGGAGCCTGGAGTGAGAGACGCCGCCAGTGGACCAGTAGGAGTCATTCACTGGGAGTTCTGGGAGTTTTGTTTTCTTTTGATATTTTCTAGTTTTGGATTTTGCTTGCAGATTTTGCACTGGGACTTGGATTGTCTGTGTTGGCGAATCCTTTTTAGGTCTTTTGGTTCTTTTGAGCACTTTTCTACATTTTTCTATTACTTTATTAATAAATATTGTCCTTTATAAGGATTCTTGTCTGTATAGGGTCTTGTCTTCATGGTTTCTCTCTCTCTTGTAAAGCAAACTTTTGTGTTTTCTGGGACTTTTAAAGTTTTTTTTTTTTGTAGCTTCAGTGCCAGCTTCTCATTTTGGGGCCTGCTAGGTTAGAAGCCAGCACGTAGCTGTTGGCACCAAGCTGGTCTGAAGTGAGTCTCTTCTGGGCTGACCAGGGAAGGCATCTGGCCCACTTCATGGTCATTGTGGGAGCATCAAACCCCTTTTGGCTTTGTTTGTAACTCCAGCTGATAACACCTGTGTGGTCAACCGGCCATATCTGAACAATAATGTTAGTGGGCATTCACCGTTATAATCCTTTGGTATTAATTGGCTTAGAGTTGCTTGTTTAAATTAATCTGTACTTCATGCGTGAGCATTATGTAAATAGTGTAGGACAGGCTGGCATTACCCATTTGGCTAAGCTTTGGCACACAAGTCCTTGTGCCAGACACTCTTAAGTGTCAGTTTTCTTTCCACAGGGCGTCTTTGGGATTCAGCTTTTTGGTGTCATTTGATAAAACTGTCAACCACAAAGTGACACCCAGAGTTGTCTCCTTGATGCACCTTCTTAATACTTGATTTGTCCTGGTACAGTTCTATGTTACTCTTCTTTGCCCTTTTGTATTATTTATCGTGTAGACTTTATTAGAATGCCTCAAATCCCATAGATGTACCAACTGTTTATAAGATATTGTGCTTTAGAACTTCTCTCCACCTTCCCTTCTACACCTACAGCCTCAAACAATTATACAAAGTAAAAGACAAGCAGGAGTTAAATTACAACTTTAAATAATACCCTAAAATAAATTGTACCCTTCCCACTCTGGGTTGTACCCTTCCCACTCTGGAACAAATCTACACCTCCCGAAGCCGCAAAAAAGCAATAGACATTTCGCAGGACTCATCACATCCCGGTCATTGCCTCTTCCAGCTTTTGCCATCGGGCAAGAGATACAGAGCTATGAAAACTAGGACAAACCGCCTTAAAAACAGCTTTTATCCGAAAGCAATCATGGCCCTGAACTCAAAATAAAACTGCTCTATATTATTCTTCCAATGTGCAATATATACCTTAGGTCAACAAGTGCAATTGTATATTTATTACTATTCGGTTGTTATTATATTCTGTCTTTTTGTCATTTTAACCCTTATTCCTCACACTGAGTTGATTGCACCTTCAATTTCGTTGTTCCTTTGTAAAAGTGACAATGACAATAAAGATCTATCTATCTATCTATCTATCTATCTATCTATCTATCTATCTATCTATCTATCTATCTATCTATCTATCTATCTATCTATCTATCTGTCTGTCTGTCTGTCTGTCTGTCTGTCTGTCTGTCTGTCTGTCTGTCTGTCTGTCTGTCTGTCTAATAACAATAAGCAAAGTACATGTGAGCACTGGCAACCATACAACTTGATAAATGCTGAGGTGTAGTTTGAGGTGGCACACAGACTTGTAGTTACTCAAATGTCTCTAGTTAAGTCATCATTTCTAGGCCGCATGCCTGCCTCAATATGGCTGCTGAGTTGTGCTTCTCAGTGTGGTCTTCCTTTCATGGCCATGGTGTGTGAGGGGAAAATGTGACCAAATGTATAGCTTCTCTGTCCAAATCCTTACACCAATAGGGTGTCGTGGTACAGAATGGCTTCTGATTCAAAACCAATCCCAAACAGCCACACTTCAGACCAATGGGGGCACACACTGCCTTCTCACACCTGCCCTCGAGACCATTGGTTGAGTTTAAGCCTGCCAGCCTGGCAGTTGGGTCCACCCTGATGCCACTGCCTTTATCTGGCCGTCGACTGTACTGTATTGATGGTGACAAAGTGGCAATCGATCACATACAGTCATATGAAGAAGTTTATGAACCCCTCTTAATTCTTTGGATTTTTGTTTCTCATTGGCTGAACTTCCTTTTAATATCTGACATGCCTTATGGACACTGTAGGATTTCAGCAGTGACATTAAGTTTATTGGATTAACAGAAAATATGCAATATGCATCATCACAAAATTAGACAGGTGAATAAATGTGGCCACCCCAACAGAGATATGACATCAATACTTAGTTGAGCCTCCTTTTGTCCTCTAGACGCTGTCCTCCTATAGCCTCTGATGAGTGTCTGATTCTGGATGGAGGTATTGTTCACCATTCTTCATACAAAATCTCTCCAGTTCAGTTCAATTTGATGGACAGCCTGCTTCAAATCATCCCATAGATTGTCGATGATATTCAAGTCAGGGGACTGTGACGGCCATTCCAGAACATTGTACTTCTCCCTCTGCATGAATGCCTTTGTAGATTTCCAACTGTGTTTTGGGTCATTGTCTTGTTGGGATATCCAACCCCTGTGTAACTTCAACTCTGTGACTGATGCTTGAACATTATCCTGAAGAATTTGTTGATATTGGGTTGAATTCATCCGACCCTCGACTTTAACAAGGGCCCCAGTCCCCTGAACTAGCCACATAGTCCCACAGCATGATGGAACCTCCACCAAATGTGACAGAAGGTAGCAGGTGTTTTTCTTGGAATGCGGTGTTCTTCTTCCGCCATGCAAAGCGCTTTTTGTTCTGACTAAATAACTCCATTTGTGTCTCATCAGTCCAAGGCACTTTGTTCCAAAATGAATCTGGCTTGTCTAAATGAGCATTGGCATACAACAAGTGACTCTGTTTGTGGCGTGAGTGCAGAAAGGGCTTCTTTCTCATAACCCTGCCATACAGATGTTTGAATTGTAGAATGATGTACAGATACACCATCTGCAGCCAGATGTTCTTGCAGGTCTTTGGAGGTGATCTGTGGTTGTCTGTCACCATGCTCACAATCCTGCTCATATGCCACTCTTGTATTTTCCTTGGCTTGCCAGACCTGCTGGTTTAACAGCAACTGTGCCTGTGGCCTTCCATTTCCTGATTCCATTCCTTACAGTTGAAACTCACAATTTAAACCTCAGAGATGGCTTTCTGTAGCCTTCCCCTAAACCAGGAGATTCAACAATCTTTGTTTTCAGATCTTTGGAGAGTTGCTTTGAGGATCCCATGCTGTCCCTCTTCAGAGGAGAGTCAAAGGGAAGGAAGCACAACTTGTAATTGACCACCTTAAATACCTTTATATCTCATGATTGGACACAGCTGTATATGAAGTTCAAGGCGTAACGAGCTCATCAACCAATCAGCATTGAGCAGTGACAGGCATTCAAATCAGCACAATGACAAGGGGACCCACATTTGTGCACAGCCAGTTTTTCACATTTGATTTAATTTCATACAACTAAATACTGCGTCCTGCAGTGGGTTGGCACCCTGCCCAGGATTGGTTCCCTGCCTTGTGCCCTGTGTTGGCTGGGATTGGCTCCAGCAGACCCCCGTGACCCTCTGTTCAGATTCAGCGGGTTGGAAAATGGATGGATGGGTGGATAAACACTGCGTCACTAAAAATCTTTGTTCAGAAAACACCGCAGTACTCCTAGGAAATGACAGACAGACCACTGATATCATTGTAGTTGAAAGTCAATTATTATGCAGGCTGAGAGGGGGTCCCAAACTTTTTCATATGACTGTAGCTGTAGACTCCTGAAAAGTCACTACTATGGTATGTCTGAAATGTCTGCCATTAAAAAATACAAACAATCAAAGTACACCATAAAATTGATAAAAACATCACAGGTACCTTTTTACCAAATGATATCCAGC
Source organism: Erpetoichthys calabaricus (assembly GCF_900747795.2). Taxonomy (NCBI): domain Eukaryota; kingdom Metazoa; phylum Chordata; class Cladistia; order Polypteriformes; family Polypteridae; genus Erpetoichthys; species Erpetoichthys calabaricus. The sequence continues at coordinate 2,423,696 of NC_041399.2, forward strand.
CTGGCTGACATCCCCCTTTGGGTGGGAGAGTTGGCGCCATGGTTGTATTCACAAAGGTGTCTTTTCTTTCACATATAGATGGAAACAAAGTCCCACAGTTCATATCATTCCAAAAACCTTTAGAAACATAGAAAATAAAAACAGAAAAGAAGAATAACATTACATTAGTCAAGGGGTCACTGAAGAGCTCGGTGGGTTTATATCTTACACTCTTAAAAATAAAAGTGCCAAAGTGAATGAGCAGGTAGAACCACCCATAAAGGACAAGGAACACAGCAGCATACACACTGACACACAGAAACTAAACAAACAACACTGTACTCATAATGACAAAGAAAACAAACAGCGGGGGGGGTTCCAACATAATGATGCCTGATGTAACAAAATATAAAAGAAAAGTACAGGCTTCAAAAAAACACACACACATACAAAGCCTCCCAATTAAAAGTCCATACCTGTTAGAGTTTGCCTCCCCTCAGGCAGCCTAACCCCAACCCAAAAGGCAAGTTTCAGGCCTGCACAGGTCCAGAAGAATGGGGCCAAGGCTTTTAAAGATCAAAAATGTCAAAGTGGAGGAGAGGATGATCATAAAACCCCTGATCCAAGGACAGCATAAACACAAAATTTGAATATTAATGAAAATCAAGTAATACATTAAAAACAGAGAGGCACAATAAAGGCAGAGTAGGAAAAAATGAACAAGAAAGCAACCACAGCTAAGCAAAAATCCAAAAGCAGATCCTCATAAACAGAACAAAAAAAACAAATTAAACAACAGAAAAATCTAAATAATAACTCCTGTAACAAGGCGCTATATGGGCGCCTGGCCTGACACAGATGGACATGGAGGCACATATAAAATAAATTAACTTTTTACTTCTCTTCACCTGTGTGGCACGTCTTCTCTGTAATCCCCACAGGCACAGCACAGTCCCAAACAACACACAAAGGTAAATCACCACACTCCTCTCTTCCAATGCCAGATCCCTGGCGCATAAAACGAATGACTTGGAATTACAAGTCGCTGGAAGTCGCTGTGTTTGTGACTGCTGTGTTTTGATTATCACTGACACCTGGCTTCACCCGGGGAGACCCGATGCTAGCATGTAGCTCCGCTGGGACAGGACAAAGGAATCCGGTAAGAGCAGGGGAGGGGGGCTCTGTATGTAAGTGCATGAGAACTGGTGCAACAACGGGACAGTTATAGACAAACACTGTTCCCCTGACCTCAAGTACATGTTTGTAAGATGCTGGCCATTTTTTCTACCGAGAGAGCTAACAGTAGTGATCGTCATGGCTGTGTACATTCCACCCAACGCCAATGTAAATACGGCGCTCTCTCTCCTGCTGAACATCACTATTGAACAGCACCGAGCCCACCCTGACGGTGCTCATATAATTGCAGGAGACTTTAACAAGGCCAACTGGAAGACTGTACTCCTGAAATTTTATCAACATGTTAAGTGTTCTACTAGAGGGGAGAACACTCTGGACCATGTTTACCCGACATCAAGCACGCGTACAGAGCCATACCCCTCCCCGAACTCGGCCAGTCCGACCATCTTTCTCTCCTGCTCTCCCCAGTCTACACCCCCCTCAGACGCAGTGCCAGGCCCACCATAAAGACTGTTACAACCTGGCCTGAAAATGCACTCTCCAAACTACAGGACTACTTCAAACAGACGGACTGGGACATATTTGAACACCAAGAGCTGGAAACATTCACAGGAACAGTACTGGACCATACCAGGTTCTGCAACGGAAATGTGACTGTGGACAACAACAATCGGGTTTTCCCAAACCAGAAACCCTGGATGACCAGCCAGGTCCGTACGCTCCTCAGAGCCTGCGACGCTGCCTTCAGGTCAGGTGACAGAGCTCTGTAGAGGGCTGCCCGAGCCACTCTGGAAAGTGGAATTAAAAAAGCCAAGACGGACCATAAGAGGAGCACAGAGTCCCACTTGTCCAGCCACAATACACGGGAGGTGTGGCAGGGAATACAAAACATCACCAACATAAGGAGATTGGAGAGCGCCGCTAGCAGAGGAGCTGAACTGCTTCTTTGCTCGCTTTGAATCATCACGACAGCAGCACTCACCTGCTCCCCGGGTTCCTGCACCACTCCACTCACTGTAAAGGGGCACAATGTCAGACGGGTGCTCCTGGCAGTGAACCCCAAGAAGGCTGCCGGCCCAGATGGAGTGCCTGGTAGGGTGCTCAAAGCGTGTGCCCACCAGCTCACCCTTATCTTCACCAAAATCTTCAACCTCTCCCTAGCCCAGGCAGCCATTCCGTCCTGCCTAAAATCAGCCACAATCATACCAGTGCCGAAGAAGTCTCCCATCACCAGCCTAAGTGATTATAGCCCTGTGGCCCTCACTCCGGTAATCATGAAGTGCTTCGAGAGACTTGTTCTCCAGCACATCAAGGACTATCTCCCCCAAGACTTCGATCCCTACCAATTGGCATATCGCGCGAACAGATCCACAGAAGACCACTCTGTGCTGAGCCATCTGGAGCAGCAGCAGAGCTATGACCGGATGCTCTTTGTGGATTACAGCTCAGCTTTCAATCCAATCATTCCTGACATTCTCATCACCAAACTGGTCACTCTTGGCCTCCCCCCTCTCACATGTGTCTGGAGAAAAGACTTTCTTACCAACCGGCTCCAGACTGTGAGACTCGGCTCCCACCACTCCTCCCTTCGCACACTGAACACCGGTACCCCACAAGGCTGTGTGCTGAGCCCCCTTCTGTACTGTCTCTACACCATTTGTTTATTTACTTGTTGTGTTCTATATGTACAGTATGTCTGCACTGGAGGAGCTGCTTTTAGTCTCGTTGTACATGAGTATAGTGACAATAAAAGGCATTCTGTTCTATTCTATTCCACCACCACTCCTCCAAGCTTTGTCCTCCTCCATCCGACTCTGGCCGCTGAGTGGTGGTTGCTGGCCCCTTTTATTGGGCACCTGGCAGTGCTCCATGTGTTTGATTACTGACATCCGGCTTCACTTCCAGGTGTGGCGAAATCAACGCTCCTGCTGCAGCACCCCCTGGCAGCGCCTGCGGAACCCAAGAGGGCTGCACAGAACTCCAACCATCATTAAGTTCAAGGCGCCGCTGCAAATCAGGGAGGCTGCCATCTAGCGTCCAGGGGGAGATACTGGGTTTCCCATCCTTGCTCCCCCAGAAGATATGTAGCAGGGGCGTCCCAAACCAGGCATGGGCCCCGGCCACCTGCCACACTCCACAGCCCTCAAACAATGAGACTGTGAAGGACCTTCAGCCAGAACACATGGGCTTAGGGTGGTCCTTCAGGCATGACATCACGGTGGCTCCACCCACTGCACACGAGGCATATAGTAAAAGGTACGGTATTTATATTCTATAGATCTACAGTATATATCTATTTAAACACATCTGCTAGTAAGCTGAAGATGAAGAGCAACTTCATATAAACAAAAGTCCTGAGGCTGCGTCCTGTCGCTTTCACTCCATTTGCATGTATAACTTTATTTGGTTAATGTTCTTGATTTTGAGGATTCACACTTTATGGTTACTGTTTGATTTGTAAGAATTTATTTTTTAATAACCTTTGTAATGTGACACTCCCAGAAGGTTCTGTTGTGATTCCGACGCCACCTTTAGGACGACATAAGCAAGGCAGAGTCGAGGACATTGGCCAAAGACCCTTTGGCAGATCAACGCTGAATCTTTGAAGAATTTTCACATTTTTTTTTTTTTAGTTTCAGCTCATGAAAGGCCCCAGTTAAGTTTTTCTGGTTCACTAATAATTTACTAATAATAATTCTTCTATATATTTTTGGATATTTAATGATAAACACTCACCCATTCCTTTATACATGGTGACACAGTTTTCATCATTATTTGCAAAATTCGGCTCATGCATCTCCCAAGCCACATATGTTAAGGGCGACCCATCGATCCACCTTAAAGGAATAAAAGACGTCAAGGACTAGAAGACGTTGAAGGAGCCACCATACTTGTTAAGACATCCAAGACACCCAAGTACCAGTCAAAAGTTTGGGGTCACCCAGAAATGATCAAAATGGCCACATTTTATTAATAAGATACTATGATTTAAAAATAAAGCCAAGACATGAGTAGTGCTTCTAACGGCTATTACTGCTTGAAATTACTCATTTTTAATTCATCATTCAAATATGGCTACAAAGCCCCATTTTCTTCAGTGTCCTAATGGTCAGCTCCCTCAGCTTATCCTTAATTATCCACGTGTTACTGCTGATTGGTTATTAGAGAAACCTTTGCCATTGCATTCCCACCGCTGACACCTGCTATTCTGATCACTTGGGTCACAAGGTGCCAGCATTCCTAAAGTTCAGCTTTGGATTCAGAAATGGTCAAAGTGAAGCGGCTTTCTCTAGAAACATGTCAGGCTGTGTTTTTATTTTCCATGTGACGTCTTACCAAGAAAATGAGGATTTCATACAAAGGTGTCTGTTATTATCTTGAGAGAAGATGGCAGACTGGGGCTGACCAGGAGAGAAAAAGAAGTGGGAGGCACAACTGCATGAGAGGAGGACATCAGAGTGTGGAATGTGAGGAACAAACATCTCTTTCAGGTCCTCATATGGCTTCTTCTTTACACACACACACACAATCCCGGTGTCATGTGCAGCAGAGAAAAAGACGATTCTGCAAAGCAGGCCTCAGAAGAAGAGTTTCAAATGTGAAATAAAAAGAAAAGATTAAAATGAGCAAAAGAACACAGACATTGGACAGAAGATGACTGGGAAAGGGTGTTATGGTCAGCAACCTGAGGTTGTGTTTTGTCACTTGCAGAGGACACTGGGATTGGGTGTGCATTTAGTGAAGAAGACAACTGAGGACCTGGAAGGCATTTGTTCCACACACTCTACACTCTCTAATGTAGTTGCTCTTCTGGGCCTTCCCCTTCATGGACTCTTCTGGTCAGGTCCATAGTGCCCCCTTCTCTCAGTACAGTAATGGACGCCTTTGTATGGAATCTTCAGTCTCTTGGCCATCTGTTATTTTGGCCATGATTGAACCCAGAACTGAACAGAATGACAGGCCATGTGGCGCTTGTGCAACAACAATTAGCAGATAAACCTGACGAGGTAAGGATGAGCTGAGGGAGTCGACCACTAGGAGACCAAAAGAATGGCTGATGAAAAGGGGGCTTTGTAACCCTCTGTGAGTAACAAGTTAAAGATCAGGCCCTTCAAGGAGAAATCACCATAATACACACTGGCAGCACCTCGGCTGTAGTTTATAAAGCAATTGAATGGCATCTTGATAAATCAAAAACGTGAACTTCTCTTATTTTGAGACCCCTTGTTGCATCCCTCATGATTGTTTTCTTGTGAAAGCCTCATCTATTCAAGAGCTGATGGGGATTTTCTCTATATGTTTTGCAATAATTTACAATATTTATATGCCTTTAAACATATTTTGCAATGATTTATATTATATTTTATTCATATTTAAAATATATTTTGCAAAAAAATTACAATATTTTGTATGTATTTAAAATATATTTTGCAATAATTTACAATATATTTTATTCATATTTGAGATATATTTTGCAATAATTTACAATGTTTTTATGTATTTAAAATATATTTTGCAATAATCTACAGTATATTTTATATGCCTTTAAATATATTTTGCAATAATTTATGTTTTTTATATATTTAAAATATTTTTTGCAATAATCTACAGTATATTTTATATGCCTGTAAATATATTTTATAATAATTTACAATATATTTTATTAATATTTAAAATATATTTTGCAAAAATGTACATAATTTACAATATATTTAATACATATTTAAAATAGTTATTGCAATAATCTACAGTATATTTATATGCCTGTAAATATATTTTACAATAATTTACAGTATATTTTATTAATATTTAAAATATATTTTGCAATAATTTTCAATATATTGTATACATATTTAAAATATATTTGCAATAATTTACGTTTTTTATATATTAAAATATTTTTTGCAATAATCTACAGTATATTTTTTATGCATGTAAATATATTTTACAATAATTAACAATATATTTTATTAATATTTTAAATATATTTTGTAATAATTTACATAATTTACAATATATTTTATACATATTTAAAATATATTTTGCAACAATTTACGTTTTTTTATATATTTAAAATATTTTTTGCAATAATCTACAGTATATTTTATATGCCTTTAAATATATTTTGCAATAATTTACAACATATTTTATTAATATTTAAAATATATTTTGTAATAATTTACATTTTTTTATAAATTAAAATTTTTTTTGTAATAATGTACAGTATATTTTATATGCCTTTAAATATATTTTGCAATAATTTACAACATATTTTATTAATATTTAAAATATATTTTGTAATAATTTACATTTTTTTATAAATTAAAATTTTTTTTGTAATAATGTACAGTATATTTTATATGCCTTTAAATATATTTTGCAATAATTTACAATATATTTTATACATATTTTAAATATATTTTGCAATAATTTCCAATATATTTTCTTTGAATGTAAAACATTTTTTGCAATCTATATAGAAAACACCGTGAGGCTGTTGAAAAGGTGAAACAAGCATCATGGAAGCCTCAAAATAAGTTCACACAAAATAAAAGCATGAGACTTGAATGCTAAAGCTTATAGTTGTTTGCTCAATACACGACATTAAGTTGAAAGTGCAAGTTGCACAAATTTCATAAAAGCTCAGTACAGTGTATGCGTGTTTTTTACAATATGCAAACATATGTAAAGCGTCTCCTGTAACGTGTTGCTCTGCACGTTTACTTCGTTACTTACTTCATCGTCTTATCGAGGCCCACAGTCAAGCCAATGTAATATTCATTTTCTTCACCTCGTGAAATCTTCAAGACAAAGTCCATCAGGTTGAGTTGTGGGTGATGAGGAAGGACGACATGAAATAAAGAAATGAGCACAGATCAGGTAAGAAACTTAAAGACATGATACGGTCAGCGTGTTTGGACTTGTGTGTAACGCAGGCGCAGACTAACTGAGGGCAGACACGCACGGCCCACTCACACTTGGCTGTTGTACGTTTCCAGTGCTTGTCTTTCGCTTTTTGAGTGTTTTTCAAGTTTATTGTGGTTGATCTTCCAGCGCTTTTCAAGCATTTCAAAAGAGCCACCAACACTTGGATCAAGTGACTAAGCAGTGGGGTGGACAGCAGAACTTGAGGGACTTTCAAAACTCAACTTGAGCTTATTTTAAACTAATTAAGTGGACAGCACTGACAAGCTTTGGTGGGCTGAATGGCCTGATCTTGACCAGTCCAGATAGTTCTAATGTCCTAAAAAGAAGCATTTTGCAGAGAACACATTTTTCGGTCCATTAACACTAATCAGTCTTTGCTTGAATGGCAACAGCTACTTGAGTGTTGCTGCTGACCAAGTGCATCCCTTCATGACCACAATCTCCTAATGGCCTACTTCCAGCATGATAAAGCACATTGATTATCCCGACCTCAGTGCTCTCCAGTGGCCCCCTCAGTCACCAGATCTGAATCCAGCAGGACACCATTGAGATGGGGTAGAACAGGAGACTCACAGCATGAACTGATACATCTGCAGAAACTGCCTGATGCCATCATGTCAACGTGGACCAGAATCTCAGAGAAATGTTGGCAACATATTGTGGAGTCCATGCCACCCACCCAGAAGAGAGAGCTAAAGGAGGCCCACCCAGACACCAGTACGGTGGTCCTAAGAATTTTCTCAGTGAGTGTATGTAGCCGTGTGAAACAGCTTTCAATTCTATCCATCCATCCGTCTTTCTAATCTTCTTAGTAAAGATCAGAGCCAAGGCAGGAACACCACCTGGACAAGGCGTTGGTCCATCACACACACACACACATATCAGGTGTTAATAATGATAATTAATGCTAAGTCGTTTCTACTTGAGTTTGATATTTGCATTTCCCCCTGAGGAGTTGTCAGAGGGTGTGAAGAGCGAGTGCCATACGAAAATAAAACAAATTGAGCAACGTCAGTCCTCCTCACCTGAATGGGGAGCCCACGTGGACATTTGGAGAACATGCAGACTCCATTCTGGGGGCACCTGGGCTGTGAATCACAGTCCCCTTGTTGTGAGGCAGCGGCGCTAACCACTGTGCCCCCATGCCGCCCACATTCTGTCCTCTTTCATTGATGTGAATGGTCACGTTACGGTTGGCTGTTACAAACATGGCCAACATTATGGCCGCAGCGTTTTACTCACCTGCTTCCAAAGGAACTTCCTTTCAGATTCACTTTCTATTATGGCAAGATCACCAAAGTTCTTCTGGCAAAATTCTCGTGCTTGTTCCATGGAAAGTTTTTCATTATTAACAAAATAATGAGATCCATTATAGATGAGCCATCCGTGTTCGGTCACATTCCAAGCTGCAAAATGAAATGTACATAAAACAAACGAGAGCAGATTAGAAACATCTTCAGAGCCCAACAGAGCCGAGTCTTCGGTGACGCGACTGACACGCCATGGCGTCCTGCTCTGTGCTCTGTCAGGTGTCAGTCTGCTAACAATGCAAATCAAAAGAGGGGGAATCGTCTTTTTGCGTCAAATAAAAATAAAACCAGAAATATGACGTGTTGACCCACTAACTACGGGGAAAGCCATAAACTTATCGTGACTCCTAATAATAATGTATAAGAAACTGGGAAAATGGAAGACAAAACATGGGAGGACAAAGCAAGAGCCTTCTGGGAGCTGAATTTAGTGCTACACCGGGCGGGGACACGTATGGAGGTCCAGCTGAGATGAGCCCACCATAAGGAGAATTCCTATCAAGTCCACTTGCTGTGGTCTCCAGGATGTTCAGCCCCAAAGAAATCCCATCAGTCAAGAGCAGCGAGTAAAGGCAGCCTTAGAAAAGGGTCATCAACACTGGGACCCCAGCTCATGGCAAGTCTTTGTTCCTTTTTATTTTTTTCATAAAGAATACAGAAATGGCAGGAGGACATCCCCACGTGTGCTTTCTAAATGTTTTCATGTGATACAAGATGTGACAGACTGGACGGGGCAGTCAATCACCTTCAGCCAATCCGAGTCACTGTGAGTGACAGGTGTGACCAAATATACGCCGTCACAGATCCTTCTAGGACACAAACACTTTGCACAAAGGCAGAACTTATTATTCTTCTTATCTTTCATAATTCATTTTATACTTTAGTACCAGTGGCAGTATTTTTTTAAATAAAATTCACGTTTTTAACAATGGGTGTCACAATGTCTTCTTCACAGATCCAGCATCCTTGGTGTGAATCTGAGACCTGGTTAAAAAGCCCACATGGCTGCCTGATGTCCCGGCATATGTGCCATCGAGTCAGGGCTCTGTACCTCTTGTTGTTTTATTTGTTTCTTTTTTGTTGCTTTTTGTAAATTATTTTGTGCCTTATGTTGTCAGATATGTTACTGTTTTCTTTCTTTTTGTAATGTATTGCTCTTTAATTAGAATTGTCTTGTTTGATGTTCATTTTGTATTGTTATCATTTTTAATTCTATTTATGCTATTCACTGTATCTTCTATTTGGAGCCTTTGGAGCGGGTGCCCTGGACACAGCAGCTGCTGCCACCACAGTAGGTGGCCAACATGAAGGCCTGTGACGTCTTCTATCTGTACTGCACGGCTCCCCTTTGTTCTGAATTTTCCCTTGGGATTAATAAAGTATCTATCTATCTATCTATCTATCTATCTATCTATCTATCTATCTATCTATCTATCTATCTATCTATCTATCTATCTATCTATCTATCTATCTATCTATCTATCTATCTATTATATAGTGCCTTTCACATATCTATCTATCTATCTATCTATCTATCTATCTATCTATCTATCTATCTATCTATCTATCTATCTATCTATCTATCTATCTATCTATCTATCTATCTATCTATCTATCTATCTATCTATTATATAGTGCCTTTCACATATCTATCTATCTATCTATCTATCTATCTATCTATCTATCTATCTATCTATCTATCTATCTATCTATCTATCTATCTATCTATCTATTATATAGTGCCTTTCACATATCTATCTATCTATCTATCTATCTATCTATCTATCTATCTATCTATCTATCTATCTATCTATCTATCTATCTATCTATCTATCTATCTATCTATCTATCTATCTATCCTGCCTACTATACCATAACTATCTATCTTTACAATTCCTTGTGTTTATTCTAAGTTCTCACTTGTGTCAAATAACATCCAGTTTGTGTTTTGTGACTTATGTTTATTTTCTGTATTTCTGTTTTTTTTTGTTAATTGTCTTTGCTATTATTACATCTGTTTATTATATTTAAGTATTTTTGTAGCCATCGTTGTATTTACTATCTGTGTGTTCTTCTGTGTCCTTTCTGTTTTGTGGGAGGAGCACAAAGAGGTGGAGCCACCCTGACATCACAGCTGAAGGGTGGGAGGAGCACCAAGAGGTGGAGCCACCCTGACATCACAGCTGAAGGGCCGCCCCTGGCCAGTAAATTGTGAGACTGAGGAGCAGAACCTCCAGTGACTCATTTACTGATGTTCAAGAGTACATGCAGTATCTTTGAGAGCTCCAGTTTGTGTTTTATCATTTTACATTGCATATTTAAACCTGTCTGCTTGTAAGCCAAACACTTTTTGCTTTATATTGTCTCACTGTGGCTGTGATTGCTGTTTTTATTGTAATTCAAGTCAGACATTTTCTTGGTTTGTAGTATTCTTTCATGTTAATCATTATGGTGTGTATGTTAAAGATGGTTGTTGTTTGCCACATTGTAATATTGGAAAGGTGCTGTAGAAATAAAATGTATTATTATTATTATTACAATTAATATTTATGAATTGAGCTTCTGTAAAAAGAAATTTCCCCAGGGGACAAAAAAAATATCTACCTATCCATTGTAGCAAACGGCTGGGGGTGGTACCCAGCCGGGATGCCCGGAAGGACCGGAGGAGGGATTACGCCTCCTCCAGACCACGAAGGGGCGACCGCCCTGGTGGCTTTGGGGACCACGAGAACAGAGCTTAGAAGCTCAACCCTATAGGGGTCCGTGGTCACCGCCACGGGGCATCCAGATGCCAGGAGAGCCCTGGTCCCTGGACAAAGACCAGGGACACCTGGAGTGCACGGCTGACACTTCCTCCACACCAGGGAGTGCCGGTGTTCTAACGAAACATTCTACCCATCGAAATGATCTACTTACTGATACTACGCATGCGCAGACCAAAATTACACAACTTTTCTCGAAGCTTACCAACTGCTTGTCGATCTGTCCTACCTAGTGTTGAAGTTTGAGGTAAGTGTTACTGTATTTCAGTAATATGTATGCTTTTCTAAGCCTTACTACATTAATGCATTTATTACAGTTTACTGCATAGGTATTTTTAACTGATGACATGGTATAACGTTATAAATTTAATGCTACGACTTACAATAAACGGATGGGTGTAACATATACGGTGTATATACCATTCATGCCAAGTAATCTGTTGCTTTTGTTGACATAGTGTGTAATAAATAAACTGTTAATTTAATGTGCTAATGTTTATTTTGCTTTTTTAAGCTATGGAAAAAAAGTGGGAAGAAATTTATAACTCACAAATGGAGGGCTAATGTGATATGTGCAGTCACTGGGCACATTTTGAATGTGAAAAATAAAATGAAAAAATTGAAATAACATATGTTTGTAAAAAATGTATAGATAAATAATTATTGTTCTTTGGTCTTTGTTGTTGGAGTGTTTTATTGTTCACAAATGTATGTAAATTAAAGCCTTTCTATTCTTCCTATGATGTGCTATTGTTTTATTTGAAATGCCCTCAAATAAGGTGCTTTATGGACCTTAAAAGTTTCACTTAATATGTTCAATAGAAAATATTACACATACTTTATAATGTTGTATGTAATACAGTTGTTGTTTATTTTGTTATACTATACTGTACAGTATATAATGTGTCAGCTTTGCAGTATATTTCAGTCCTTGGAAATGTGTTACTGATGTACCCATATGCATTATAAAGGTAGGATGTTTCGATAAGGTAGCACCAATCGATAGATATATCTGTCGAAATAAACTACGGTAGGATACTTCGACAAAGTAGGACAAATCGTCAGAACACCGGCTGAAGATCACTGGGAGGCACCTGAAGCACATCCGGGTGAAGATAAGAGGGGCCGCCTCCCTCCATTCGATGGGTGGAGTCGGGAGGAAGAGGACGGAGCTCGGAGGAGAGGAGTGGAGGCGGTCAGGAGAGGAGAAAGGCATTGAGAGAGGCCTGGACTGAGGGTGTTTGGTATAATATTGTACAGAATGAATAAATGTGTGTTTGGGTGCAAACCAGCGGTGTCCGTCTGTCTGCGTCTGGGCCAGTCTCCACACCGTCTATCTATAATATAAACCCTTTCAGCTCTTTATGCACAAGTAAATCTACTATTTAGAGCCTTTTATATGTGTTTATAAATGTATCTATTATATATTGCCTTTCATAAAAACAATGTATGTTATTTTATATAGCACCTTTGCTCATTTTGCAATAGGACACATTTCCGCAATTGTGGATTTTCTCTTTTCTAAGAGCAGATCAGCATTCCTGAGACCTTCACTTTTCTTTATTTTCAGATATTGTATGATGGACACCAGTTGTTTTGGCTCATTTTTGTATCTTATTATTGTTTGGCTGCTAAGTATGGAAAAAGAAACAATTAAGGGAGCAGAGTCTTCAAGAGCAAGTCAAATAAAATGAATGGAAAAGGAGTTAATTAGCAGCAAAAACAGGTCACTAATTAAGAAAAGGGTTAGAATGAAAACCTGCAGCCACGGTGGCCCTCCAGGACTGGAGTTGGGCACCCCTGAGATAACTGACGCAATTAGTGCTTTGTTCTGTACACAGGGTCTGATGAATGGCTGTTTGGATTCATCACGAATGTAATGGCGATAAGGCCCTCGTGATTGTGTTCACCGTCACTGCGGCACTGCTGATTGTAAACGGATCGGCAGGACATGGACATGAATACAGTACCTGGCTGAGAAGCTGTTGGAGCGGGCAGCAGTGGGTCACCTGTCACAGAAAGAGAAAACACATTTAATAATAATATTAATAATAATAATAAGTTTTATTTATGTTAGCACCTTTCAAAAACAAAACATTCTCAAAACGCCTCCTCCAGACCACGAAGGGGTGACCGCCCTGGTGGTTTTGTGGACCACGTATCCAAAGAGACTAAAAGCTCTGTATTTCATTTGTTATATAATAAAAATATTTCAAGATCCAGAGCACTTTTGATGAAAGTTTCTACTTATAGGTTTATGGAATAGCATTGATTATTTTTCATTTCATGTTAACCGCCTGCCCTTTCTCTCCCGTCTTCTTTTTCTTTTCTGTTTCGTCTCCATTCTGTCCTGCACAGGCTCCTAGTTTATACTCGAGCTGGCGTCTTAACCCCTTGTAGATGATTGTTGCAAAATTGATTCAAACTGAATGCAGCCGCGGTGGCATATGTATCCCGCCAATGCTGGTTGATGCGTATTCGATACGCACCAAGGAATGTATTGGAAGCACTGGTCATGCCATCTAGCAGTCGTCATGGAAACTGCACCAGCCAGATGGAAGCAAAGTGTCAGGGTGGCCGTGCACGTGGATTTTGGCTGCTAATTTCGTGAAATTGTCTAAATTTGAGGTAAGCTGTGCTAAGAAAAAATACATGCCAGCTTACTGTTTGCTTGTGTTCTATATTCAAATGATCAGTCTCTACTTAATGTCGCATCTGCTTGACAGCAAAAACACAAATTATTTCTTTTTTTATATGATTGGAAATAAATTTAGGCAACAAGGGGTTAATTACAATCCCCTGAGTGCTAATGAGGAATCCGGCTGAACTAACCTGATTGGCATGTGCATGAGTGATCAGCCAGGCTCCCCATCAACACCTTGGGGCGGCTCAGCCATCTATGCCCACCCTGAGCCTCAGCCCACCAATTTTATTTAACACAGCCGACAGACCCCTAAATACGATTTACCTCACTAGTCAAAGTTACACTTTACATATACAGTTGGCTGCAGGAACATTTTGCAAAAAAATTGTAGTGGAAGTAAAACAGGACCCCCAGCCTTAGTCCTCCTAACAAACAAATGGAGGTCACCTGCACTGTCAGGTAGAGCAGTGAAGAGTAAAACAAATGAAGACCCGTCTGGTAAAGAGGAACTTACAGCCTGGGGTTTATGCCAATGGCTGTTATGGTGGTCCGGGCCAGTGCAATGGGTTTAAATGGACTCAGTTTCATAAATATAATAAGCACCTTTGCGGAGTTCACAAAACCAGTTGTTGTAAGATTCGCAGTGGCGGTCGTTCCATAACATCAGTGTGGACAAGGACATTTCAGCGCAATTCTCTGCCCCGTTGAAGTTGTTCGGTTCTCCATATCCCCAGTTTTCAAAGTTAGTCTACGAGAGAAAACAAAGACACAAGAGGCTCAGTAAATGATGTGATAACTGCAAAGATTCACAAGCAAATGTCCAATGTACTTGTTCTTCCTGAAGTACTTAGTGAGGATTCAAGCAAAATGAGCCCTTTGACTGGCGAACTAGAAAGATTACATTACATTACAAAGATTACATTAAGATGTAATCAATATCCCTGGAAAACCTGCATATTGTAATCTTTCTAGTTAGCCAATCAAAGTGCTCATTTGATGACTGACTTCTCACTACATCCATAATGGCTAACACGGTACAACAATGAAGTACTTCAAAAAAGTAAATGGCGCACAGCCTTCGTTTCAGCCATTACACATTATGGTTTACCTGAGAAGTTCCAGACTGGCTTCACACCAGTCATAATGGGTGTCGTGAAGGCCATTAGAATGTCTTTGGAGGATGAAATGCTTCAGTAGTTATGTTGTTAGATTTCAGCTCAGCCTTCAACACCACTCACCACCAGTCACCTCAAATCGATTTCTTCCTGTACAGCAGCGGTTCTCAAAATGTGAGGCGCATAATTTCGCTATTTGTAGGAAAATTTTAAACTTGTAGCGGTGTATCGGCAGCAAAAAAATATAGGAGTACATTTTATTAGGGTTTCAAAAAAACGTTACGGGGGGTGCGATTAAAACTGTTATGAAAACTCGGGTCTCAAATACTTAAAGGTTGAGAAACACTGCTGTACAGTAATGTGCTGACAGAGCTCCGTCAATATCGTCAGAAGTTAGATAGATAGATAGATAGATAGATAGATAGATAGATAGATAGATAGATAGATAGATAGATAGATAGATAGATAGATAGATAGATAGATAGATAGATATGTGAAAGGCACTATATAATAGATAGATAGATAGATAGATAGATAGATAGATAGATAGATAGATAGATAGATAGATAGATAGATAGATAGATAGATAGATAGATAGATAGATAGATATGTGAAAGGCACTATATAATAGATAGATAGAAAGATAGATAGATAGATAGATAGATAGATAGATAGATAGATAGATAGATAGATAGATAGATAGATAGATAGATAGATAGATAGATAGATAGATATGTGAAAGGCACTATATAATAGATAGATAGATAGATAGATAGATAGATAGATAGATAGATAGATAGATAGATAGATAGATAGATAGATAGATAGATATGTGAAAGGCACTATATAATAGATAGATAGATAGATAGATAGATAGATAGATAGATAGATAGATAGATAGATAGATAGATAGATAGATAGATAGATAGATAGATAGATAGATAGATAGATAGATAGATATGTGAAAGGCACTATATAATAGATAGATAGATAGATAGATAGATAGATAGATAGATAGATAGATAGATAGATAGATAGATAGATAGATAGATAGATAGATAGATAGATAGATAGATAGATACTTTATTAATCCCAAGGGGAAATTCACATTCTCCAGCAGCAGCATACTGATACAATAAATAATATTAAATTAAAGATTGATAATAATGCAGGTGAAAAACAGACAATAACTTTGTATAATGTTAAATGTTAACGTTTACCCCCCCGGGTGGAATTGAAGAGTCGCATAGTGTGGTGGAGGAGTGATCTCCTCAGTCTGTCAGTGGAGCAGGATAGTGACAGCAGTCTGTCGCTGAAGCTACTCTTCTGTCTGGAGATGATCCTGTTTAGTGGATGCAGTGGATTCTCCATAATTGATAGGAGTCTGCTCAGCGCCCATCGCTCTGCCACAGATGTCAAACTGTCCAGCTCCATGCCGACAATAGAGCCTGCCTTCCTCACCAGTTTGTCCTTCTTCTTTATGCTGCCTCCCCAACACACCACTGCGTAGAAGAGGGCGCTTGCCACAACCGTCTGATAGAACATCTGCAGCATCTTATTGCAGATGTTGAAGGACGCCAGCCTTCTAAGGAAGTATAGTTGGTTCTGTCCTCTCTTGCACAGAGCATCAGTATTGGCAGTCCAGTCCAGTTTATCATCCAGCTGCACTCCCAGGTATTTATAGGTCTGCACCATCTGCACACAGTCACCTCTGATGATCACGGGGTCCATGAGGGGCTTGGTCCTCCTAAAATCCACCACCAACTCTTTGGTTTTGCTGGTGTTCAGGTGTAGGTGGTTTGAGTCGCACCATTTAACAAAGTCCTTGATTAGGTCCCTATACTCCTCCTCCTGCCCACTCCTGATGCAGCCCACGATAGCACTGTCATCAGAGAACTTTTGCACGTGGCAGGACTCCGAGTTGTATTGGAAGTCTGATGTATATAGGCTGAACAGGACTGGAGAAAGTACAGTCCCCTGCGGTGCTCCTGTGTTGCTGACCACAATGTCAGACCTGCAGTTCCTGAGACGCACCAACTGAGGTCTGTCTGTAAGATAGTCCACGATCCATGCCACCAGGTATGAATCTACTCCCATCTCTGTCAGCTTGTCCCAAAGGAGCAGAGTTTGGATGGTGTTGAAGGCGCTAGAGAAGTCTAGAAACAAATATGGTGTCTCGCAGGGCTCTGCACTCAGACCTTGACTGTTTTCATATTACGTGCATATCATTTGAACACACGACACTCTGCTGTAATTTAACTGAATTGGCACAAAACCTGGGCATCAATTCCGGCTGTAGACTTTTTTTCAAAACATACAGGACGTTATAACGCAATCGAAAACGTGTTTTTCCAACGTAAAAATATTTGCAAAGTAAGATGACTTCTAAATATAGGGGACACTAAAAAATGAATTCTCACATTTATTTTTAGTTGGATTGGCTACTGCAATGCGTTACTCGCAGTGTCACACACAAGCACTTAGGGGACATCTTCAGGGCTACAGCAAGGTAAGCGATACCGCCGTAAGTTATTAAAGGGGGGCACTATCATTAACATCTCCCTTCTTACATCCGCCGTTCAGAGGGATACCAGCCAGATGACGAGTGACGTCACTTCTCCTCCATTGATGGAAGTCTCGCCCTTTCTGGGAATTCACTAGAGCGGCGTTTCTCAACCTTTAAGTATTTGCGACCCGAATTTTCATAACAGTTTTAATTGCGCCCCCCTAACGTTTTTTTGAAAGGAGCCCACTAATACCAATTTGTTCTTTTTTTAATTAATGATATATCATAGATGCATATTTTATTATACCTACTTAACTTTTATCGACATTTATCTAACTCTATATTTATTTTTCTAGTATCAGAATGTAGTTTAAGTTAATTTGTTTTGGTTTCAATAGATGGATTTTTCATATTTTTGATTCTTGTTTTCTTTTTTCACATCTTCGCGCCCCCCTTTTTGTTACTTCGCGCCCCCCTAGGGGGGCCCGCCCCACAGATTGAGAACCACTGCACTAGAGGAACCTGAAGGCCACCGGAAGTAGGCATTCTTGACAGACCCACAACTAAGCAAGACGAAGCTCTGACTCATAAGTAACATTCAGGCGTTTATTCACGGCAGAAGTTATCATTTTGCATTTTTCTTTTCCTTTTTTCCATTGACCACCATTAAGCAGAGCTACCATGGTGGTTCCCCAGGCTGTTCAAACTTTTCTTTATGCGGACGTCAGTTCATTCAAAATGCTTCTGTAAGATTCATGTGAAACAGGAAGAATAACCCCTGTCCTTGAGTCCTTACACTGGTTTCCAGATAGGTTTAGGGCTGATTTCCGATCTGCTTACATATAAAGCTTTAAATGGCAGAGGCCTTGAAAGAGGCCCGGAATATTCTGTAATAACTCTCGCCAGGACGATGCAAGCTGAACAAAACAACATACCACGTGCTCCTCAGTATGTGCAGCTTCGAACAAGCCGAGATGCTCCTGCGTCAGAGCGATGAAGTAGGCGCCAGATAGCCACCATAACATTTTACCTCTGTTTGCAACTTCTGCGTGCCTACCACCCGTACCCCTTCACTCAGTCACTCGACTTCTCATCAGGATGGTGATGTAAAGTATTGAGCAGCGCGTCTTCATGGTGCGAACCTATTGGGTCACCAATTCGTTGAAGCAATGTCAGAATCAACTGGATGATCATGAGTTCACGGAAGGTTACTTCCAACAAGATGGAGCAACGTGTCACACATCAGTAAGAAGCCTGGCAGAAATGGAGTCCTTCTTCGGCAACGGGGTCATTTCAAAGGGGCTTTGGCTGCCACGGTCGCCAGATCTGACACCACCAGACTTCTTCCTTTGGGGTCTGCTCAAAGGAAAAATGTTTATCAGAACAAACCTTGCACTGTGGAAGATCTGAAGGAAAACATCTAACGTGAAATTGCTGCTTTTCTCCCTGAGACGCTTGCTGATACATTCAGGGATGTGGAGCGCTGCGTGAAAATGAGTCTGGCAGAAAATAGAAACCACTTCCAGCATCGCATGTAATGCAATCGATTAAATGTTCATCAAGGTCTAGAGCGGATGTGTTTGGTTCAAATTGCGTCATCATAATGGGAGTTACAAGAGAATATTCAGGACCTCTTTCAAGTCAATCTCCTTGTAGTCTTCTTGTTACAGAATTTGTGAAATGGCGTTTTGTTTAGTGGTTTGGCCCGGACGACTGCTAGAAAAAGTTTGTTCGTTTTGTAACTTCAAATCACATCTCCTGATCTCTGTATCTCTGCCCCTCCCTCTTAAGGCGCTATAATACTTTCATTGTTTAACACGTTGACTGCCACAGAGGTAAATGTGTTTCTGACTAATTATAACAACTAACCGAAAGTGAAACATTCTGTTCTGGGACCCCAGGTTGATATTTCATTCTACTGTCAGACACCCACCCTAACCCTCTGTTTACACACGTTACCCAAGAATGTGCTCACATTTGGCGCTAAAGTCCCGAAGACGGTTTACGAGATAACTCGTAGGTGTTGTGAGGTGGTGTCTTCACAGATTACTGAGAGAGAAAGAACTGGACCAGGAGATAATAACGCGAAAGGCAAGGCAGGCTCAAAACTGGACGATGAAAAACATATACAAGAAGTGAGCAGAGCGCAGGGGCAAACCAAAAATCAACATCCTGGAACGAAAACTTGATAAGCGAGCTAACTACCGCTAACCGACGAATCGCCATATTTGTGGTGGAACTTTTGCAAACACCACAAATGCTGCGATCGTGGACATAACTCCACATCTCATGTAAAAACAGCATAAAGATAAAATGAATAAATAAAATAAATCCCTAAAAAAACAGTAAAGGCAATGGGTAAAGCTACTGAAAGTGGTGTCCGTCTGTAGATTGTCTAGTACAGGGGTGTCCAACTCTGGTCCTGGAGGGCCGCAGTGGCTGCAGGTTTTCATTCTAACCCTTTTCCTAATCAGTGTTCAGTTTTCAGTGCTAATTAACTCCTTTTCCCTTCATTTTAATAGCCCTGTTTTTAAGGATTCATTCCTCTGAATTGATTTGTTTCTTCATTAAATGGCAGCCAAACAGAAATGAGACGTGAAACGAGCCAACAGATGACCAGCTAAACTGGGATTTCAAACTCCAACCAATTTCACTCCAACCAGTCTCTTAATGAGAAGCCGATTCTTGCTGTTAATTAAACCCGTTATTTAACTATACAGTTTGTTGCTGCTCTCATTCTGCCACAGCAGACATTTCCAACTCTGTTGATTTTTCTGTTTTTTCTGTCATATGGTGGCTTGTTTGAGGTCTCATTATTGTTTGGCTACTAATTAAAGAAAAAGAGACAATTAAGGGGCCTGAGTCAAGTTAATTAAAACTAAAGCAAAAGAAGCTAATTAGCGGTAAACACGGCTCACTAATTAAGAAGATGGTTAGAATGAAAACATGCAGCCACTGCGGCCCTCGAGGACCGGAGTTCGACACCTGTGGTCTAGTAGGAGTTAACTTGTATTTAGCAGCCAACATGTTGAGTAAAGATTTCAGAGCAGGGAACTTCCGGAAAAACCCATCTTATATAGTGGAGCTGATGATGTCACCACCCCTGACCACACCCCTTAACAACAGGTCACTACCTCATAACGACGAGACAACAAAAGGACTGCACTCTTTAAAAAACAGAGCAGCACTGCGTAACAACAAAAAACAAGACATGAAAAAAATATTAAGTTCGTCAAAAGCGTTGAGGATCCCTAAAGTCCTACTGTCTGCCACATGTGTCTTTGGTTCTCTATGTGAAGAAAAACTTCTACTCTTTATATCTCTGAACCCTAAGAAAAAATGACAAGTTCTCAAATAAAAATTTAAGGAGCATGAAAAAATATATACACTGCTCAAAAAATGAAAACACATCAGATCTCAATGGGAAAAAACAAATCCTGCTGGCTGTCTCTACTGCTATGGACTGATATGGTGATGTGTGAGGAACGAAAGGATGGAAATGAAAATGATCAACAAACACAGGGACACCCCGAATATCAAAGGGGACAAATGATGGGGCAGGCAGGTGAGTCAATTTGGAAGAAATGTCATTGCAGCAACTCCAAATCATACTCAGTAGTTTGTATGCCCCCCCCATTGCCCGACAATGTCCTAATGGACGATGGACGATAAGCTCCTGGACAGTCTGAGGTGTTGGACGGACCCAAACATGATGTCCCACCCAGAGGTGTTCTATTGGATTGAGGTCAGGCAAATGAGTGTGTGGGGGGTTGGCAGTCAATGGTATCAAATCCTTCATCCTCTCGCCACATACATTGTCGTTCACCAGGAGGAACCAGCATAGGGTCTGACAATGGGTCTAAGGATTTCATCCTGATACCTAATGACAGTCAAGGTGCCCACTGTTGTCTAGCCTGTATTAGAGTTCTGTGCATCCCTCCATGGATATGCCTCCTCAGACTGTCCATCACTGACCCACCACCAAACTGGTCATGCTGAACGATGTTACAGGCAGCATAACATTCTCTACTGCTTCTCCAGACCCTTTCACGTCTGTCACGTGTGCTCTCATCTGTGAAAAGCACAGGGTGCCAATGGTGGACCTGCCAATTCCAGTATTCTATGTCAAATGCCAATCGAGCTCCATGGTGCCCACTAGAGGAAGTCGGGCTCTCAGGCCACCCTCATGAAGTCTGTTTCTGATTGTTTGGTCAGAAACATTCACACCAGTGGCCTGCTGGAGGTCATTTTGTAGGCTTAGCCAGTGCTCATCCTGTTCCTCCTTGCCCAAAGGAGCAGATACCGGTGGGTTCTGCTGGTATGTTAAGGACCTTCTACAGCCCCCCTGTCCAGCTCTCCTAGAGGAACTGCCTGTCTGTCTCCTGGAATCTCCTCCATGCCCTTGAGACTGTGCTGGGAGACACAGCAAACCTTCTGGCAATGCCATGTATTGATGTGCCATCCTGGAGAAGTTGGACTACCTGTACCACCAAACTCTGTATGGTCCAGGTATGGCCTCAGTAGTGACACTAACCGTAACAAATGAAAAACGAGTGACAAAACAGATGAGGAAGGAAAATTGTCAGTGGCCTCCCCCTACCTGTTAAACCATTCATTCCTGTTGGGGGGTCGTCTCATTGTTGCCCCTCTAGTGCCCCAAAGCAGCTGAAACTGATGAACAAGCCCCTCTGCTACTTAACCGAGCAGATCAATAGCTCACAAGTGTCATTGACTTGATGCCATACTCTCATTCAAAAGGGCTCCTTTCATTTTATTGAGCTATATAATATATACAGTATATACGCAATCATAACTTCCACTTGTCGCCAAGGGGTGGAATTTGCTCGGCTGGCACCCCTTTTGGTTGCTTGTCCTCCCTTGGAACTTTAGGGTGTGAAATTCGGACCACTTCATTTAGACCAAAGTTCACATTCAGCAGCCCTGAGGGCCGACACACAACCCAGTGGGGCAGCAGCCAAGGGAATTTCTCAGCAGGGAGAGCACAGTAGACTGTAGTTTACTGTACAGCCGTTCACCTTCATTGCTAGCAGACAAACCCCAACTGAACCTTCAATTAGGAAGCCCTCCTATTTATCTGGAGGCATATCCAACGTGCTCAAGGAAAATCAAAGTCACTCACAGGACGGCCGTTACTCCACACGTATCCGGCACCAGGATCCAGGTTGTTCAGGCCAATCCAAGCAGCTTCATTGTAATAATAACCACTGTAAAAAGAACAAAAAAGAATCTCACTCATTCACATTTATTGTTGAAATCCATCGGGAAAGAACCTTTTCAGTTCTGGATCAACTTTTCTATTGAGAAGTTCAATGTATTGTGGTGAGCACATCAAGCCATCGACCGGGTGTAAGCAACCAATGCCATGATAGCTGAAGCCACCCCAAAACATCTTCTTTTCGTGGGTGTTTCATGCCACCCTGTGTTGTATAATAAGATCTGATCCCGTGTCACACGTCGAAAACAAATGAAGAATTGTTTCAATGAGAATCAAATGAACATACTGGAGTGGCTTGGAACCTCTCCTGACCGGAGCCCAATTGAACATTTGTGGTGTATTTGTATGCAAATGGACTACACAGCCATGGCGAAGATGATTCTGGGCCTAATTCAAGCTTGTTAGCACAGAGACCCCAAAATCCATGGTGCATTCCATGACAAATCGCACCCAGATGATTCTCAAGAGCTGAGGAGGTCAAATAGTGGGCTGATGAGAGCACAGTATAATGATCAAAACTGATTCTTGTTGTTGTCAGGGTTTGTTTTAATTAATTTGCTCAAAGGTGTGCATATAACAATACAAAGAGCACACAACACGCGTTTTGCCCTTATTTGGGGCTCGTCAGGTGTCCGTACTTTTACATGGCAGATACCGTATCACATGTCTATGTGCTGCTTCTCGCAAGTGACAGGACGTGGCTGAAAAACCACAAGCGTTACCTGAAAGGTAAACATCCTAAATAATCAGTTTGCGATTCAGAAGTAAGAATGTAGCACTTCACCCTGTCAAATAAGCGAACCAGCCGCCATGGCGCAACGTCAGAGGCTTCACCCCAAGCACTGAGGTTTGATCTCCGTAAGGGAATGCAAAAGTCCCAACAGCTGATGAGCCCCAATGAGGGTGGAACACGTGTTGCGTACTCTTTGTATTGTTTGGCAGATACTGTATCATATATATATACATTATATATGTGCAGTAGAGTGTGTACACCTGATGAGCCCAGAATTAGGGCGAAACACGTGTCGCGTACTCTTTGCATTATTTGACAGTAAACTATTTCAACCATTCTATGATCTGCTTCTCACAACTGAGGGCATCGTCGCGGATGTTAGCCGACTTGCTGGCCAACCACAAGCGTTACCTGGTAGGTAACCACCCATACAATCAGATTGTGATTCAGACTACGAATGCCGTGAATGAATATATATATCTCTATATATGAAAGAAAATCCTGGAATGGAAAGCAAATGCAAGGCTACGATACGTGATCATCTCGAAAGACATTTTAAAGACCTGCAAGACCAAGGAGACTTGCCACGGTGCGCCTCTCGGGGACCGTAAACATGAGACTTGGTGCCAAGAGATTGTCCCAGGGCCGTAGCAAAAAGGATAGCGGCTGTACAGGCTTTAAAAAAAAATCAAAGGGCGGCGCGACAGCAGCTACACCACCCGGACGCGAGCAGCGTTATACATCCTGCAAGAAAGAATTCAAACACGCCCGGGGTCAGAAATAAAAGACAGGTATTGTTTTTACAACATCACACGAGACCAGGCAGTGAGCCATCATTTAAAACAAGTCCACAGACCTCTAAGCTAGCAGTTGTTGGATTGCTTTTGGCAGGCAAGCATCATGAGCTCCGAGCTCTTAAAACAACGACATGCGACAGGCAGAAAGACAGCAAATGATCCAAAGGCATATCCTTAGCGTACGTTCAGCAGCAACACCCTTCACAACACGAGCAGTATTACACGTCTGGGAAGAAAGAGATGTAAACACACGCGGGGCAGGAAATAAAGAAACACGTATTGTTTTTACAAAAGGTTTTAAAGTAAAAGTGAAAACTAATGCATATGTAACAATTCACAAGAAAATAACAATCTCTTTAAATTGTAGATCGCCTGCCGAAGGTAAAGTCATCCCTGATGAATGGGGACGTGGGAATGAGGGGTCTTGTCATCGGATTAGCGCTATTTCAGATGTGAAATGGCAAAATGGGGGAGACAGCTTGATGGATGAGGTCTCCAGGACTTAAAACAAATCCAAATCATATTCTGTGATATCATCTAATGTGAAATTCTACTCCGTACTTCTAGAATGTTTATTTTTATACTGTATTGAGGATTTATTCTGTGTATTGTATTGTATTGACCCCCTTCTTTTGGACACCCACTGGACGCCTAACCTACCTGGAAAGGGGGTCTCTACTTCAACTGCCTTTCCGGAGGTTTCTTCCATTTTTTTCCCCCTATAAGGGTTTCTTTTTTGGTCTTCTTAGAGAGTCAAGTCTGGGGGTCTGTCAAGAGGCAGGGCCTGTTAAAGTCCATTGCGGCACTTCTTGTGTGATTTTGGGCTACACAAAAAATAAATTGTATTATATATCTGGTAAACCAAACACGGGGGTTGGTGAGCGAAGTGAGCAGGGGGCGGAGCCCCCTAGTATTTATATATTATAGAAATATATTAGATAGATAGACAGATAGATAGATAGATAGATAGATAGATAGATAGATAGATAGATAGATAGATAGATAGATAGATAGATAGATAGATAGATAGATAGATAGATAGATAGATAGATAGATAGATAGATAGATAGATAGATAGATAGATAGATAGACATATATATATATATATTACCTAGTTTACTGTCAAATAATGCAAAGAGTATGGGACACGTGTTTCACCCTTATTTGGGCTCATCAGGCGTACACACTCACTGCACCCCTCTCGGGGATCGAACCTCGGATGTCAGCGGCGAAGCCCCTTTACGTTGCACCACAGCGTGTGGTTCATTTATTTGACAGCCTGGAGATCGGGGTAATTACATTCATAGTATTCTTAGTCTGAATCACAATCTGATTGTATGGGTGGTTATAGGTAATGCTTGTGGTTGGTCTGAAAAACGTGTCACGTACTCTTTACATTATTTGATAGTAAACTATGCAGCATTCTATGACCTGCTTCTCACAACTGAGAGGGCACCGTGGCGGATGTTTGCCGACTTGCAGACCAACCACAAGCGTTACCTGGTAGGAAACCACCCATACAATCAGATTGTGATTCAGACTACGAATGCTATGAACACACACACACACACACACACACACATATATATATATATATATATATATATATATATATATATATATATGTATTGTGGCAGACAGCTGGGGATCTTACCCAGCCGGGACGCCTGGAAGGACTGGGAGAGGGACAATACCTCCCCTGGTCCAAGAGAGGGCAGCCTCCCAGGTCTGCATAGGGGCCACGGGATCACAGCTTGGAAGCTTATCCCTGTTGGAACCCGTGGCCACCGCCAGGGGGTGCCTGGACAATTATTGAACCCAGGAAGGATTTCCAGGAATTCCAGAGACACCCGGATTGCTTCCGGGTGCTCATGCGGCACTTCCGCCACACCAGGAAGTGCCCCCGGAAGATCGTCACGGAGCACCTGGAGCACATCTGGGGAGTTATTAAAGGGGCCGCCTCCCTCCAGTAGACGAGCCGGAGTCGGGAGGAAGAAGACAGAGCTTGGGAGGAGAGGAGCAAAGGCAGCAGAAGTACTGAGAGATTGAAAGAAAGAAGGGACCGAGATCGGCTAATTTAAGTATTGTGGTGCTGTATATTATATGGAAGGCAATAAACGTGTGTGTCTTTGGGACATTCGGTGTCTGTCTGTCTGTGGCTGGGGACTGTCATACCACAATACATATATGTGAGGTTTCTGAACTCTTTTGGGACCCTTCCCCAATGGGACGACACGTCAAAGCTTGATTGCTGCGTCTGTGGAGAGCTGCTTGTCCATTGCCAAGGCAACATTTGGGGCGGTGGGATGCTGTTCATATGCCCAGTATGACCCCGACACCCCCACTATGTGTTCCAGTCAGGCCTCTGTGGGGTTGCAGGAACAGCCAGTCTTCATTGTGCTCAGGTTCCTCTCTGGTGACTCAGTTGATTCCCTGCCATTCCACTAATTTAATATCCCTGCCAACCTTGACCATCTTGTCCCTTATATGTTTATCAGATGATTTATAGATATTAAAAAGAGCAGTGGCCCCAAAACTGACCCCTGAAGTACACCACTTTTAAAATCACCTCAGTCTGTAACTCTTTACTCCCTTATATATATATATATATATATATATATATATATATATATATATATATATATATACTGTATATACAAATATATTGTGGCAGATGGCCGGGGCCCTCACCCATATGGAATGCCTCAACAATGGAAGGACTAGGGGAGAGAACTTATTCAGGGCATTACCTCCCCCGGAGCTCTAGATGGCAGCCCTCCTGGTTTGCAGTGGGGCCTCAGTCTCCCACAGGGCTCCTTGAGAATTGGAGTTTGGAGCTGCCACCAGGGGGTGCTGTGGAGCAAAAGTTCACATTCAGCAGCTATTGGGTTCTGTGGGCACCACCAGGGGGCGCTGCAGGAACTGTTGGGCCCTTTGTTGCAGCACTTCCACCTCACCCAGAAGTGCTGCCGGAAGAAGAACATCAAGCACCTGGAGCACTTCTGGGGTCCGCATAAAAGGAGCCAGCAGTGGAAGGGAGATGAAGGTCGCCAGGATGAGTGGAGCCAGACGGAGAGAAAGGAGAACAAAAGAAGAGAATTGTGCTGTGTTTGCTGTGCTTGTGACTGTGCTGTGAATGTGGGAAACTGGAGAAAGCGTTTCCCACGTGGAAACGTGTGTGCTGAACTTGTGTCCCGCGTCTGTCTGTTTCGGTGTTGGGGTGGCTGCTGCGCCCCCTGGTGGTCCACAATATATATAAATATTATTGCATTTTCTCTGGTTCCTCCAACTTCTCAATGACACGTGTGTTCAGTTCAGTTATCCACCAACTCTATCCTGGCAATCAGAGCAGTGCATCTGAGGAGCCTTTAAACAGGCTTTAAAATGGTAGGATGTTGGGGTAAATTAAATGGCGTGACACCACAGCTAACAGCCTTTCCTTCTCCACCCTTAGAATGGAGGAACAATTGAGAGGAATGATGACGACCCTTCATTCACACCGACAGTCCCATCCCTTTTTCTCCAGCTACTGTTTAAACCTGACGGAGGGTAGATGTTGCTGTTCATTTGCTAACAAGTATAAAGTTGTACCACTTTGGGGCCTTTGGAAGTATTTTCTTCTGCTGTGCCGAGACCTGAGGATTTTGTTGTTTCTGTTGTTTTTTTGGTTGGCTTGAATTGAATTTAATAGGTTTGAGAGTACATTCATTTTTTCTTTGAATGTGTCACCAAAGGCTGCCTTCATTACCACATTCCATCACTATGTCAAAAGGTGGGTTTTAAGTAATGTGCCAAACGCTTAATGGAAGTAAATATAGCAATTTAGGAGCGGCAGGTCTAAGAAGCAATCACTCTCCTTAGATCTGCTTTTGGCCACTGCGGCCACTCAGTTTGTCGGCTTTCTAAGGACGCCGCATTCATCACTCAACTTTGGCCCTTTCTAAATCCTCTGTTAACATGTCCTGTAATCACATTTAAAGCCACATGTCTCCTTGATGCTTCATGAAACAGCAGGCCCCAGGTCAATGCTCTTCATCTCTAAGCATTACTCATGCCAACCGGAAGAAGCAATTTTAAGAGGACAGTGACATGACTGCTTGTCACGCTAACGTTTTTTTATGCAGGCTGTAGAGTCTCTGAGAATTTTCAAGAGAAGAGCACAGAGCCTGAAAGATTGGGATGACCCTGTAATCAGAGTTTAATAATGTCACTGTCCTCTGTACACATATATTTTATAAATCTACTTTTCTTTCTACTCACCTGCACAGTTGACACAGATTTAGCACAGGGGCTCATCATTTAGAACTGCTAGGCAAAGAATAAGACCAGGCAGATAAAGACAGCTGGGGAAACGTCCTCTATTTTCCGTCTGTCAGAGTCAGCATGAAATTGCATCCTCTCTTTGCCTTGTTTGGACTGGCATGATTCACCTAAGTGGGGGCCTGCACATGAAGAAAGAGTATAAAGCCTTGGAACATTGCCCGGCACACCGACAGACGGATGGGAGATAACGTCATACGAATCCAGAAAATCCTTCTAACGCAGCCATGAAAATGGCACGCTCTACACATCAGGCCCCCATTCCCAAACTGGGTTCTAGTCATGGCTTCCTTCGTCTGTTATGCCGCGCAAGCCATCATTAAAGAAAGCGAAGTTATTCCTCCTATGTGATTTCTTAGTGCCATATCACTAAGGGAGGGGTATTGCCTTTTTATATTATATCTACATAGATTCAGGTTACATCGGGCTCCCATTACCCGAAGGTCTTGTCATGGCTTCCTCATCTGTTATGCCACGTAAATCGTCATTAAGTTATTTCTCTTATGTGATTTCTTACCGCCATATCAATAAGGGAGGGGTATTGTCTTTTTATGTTATATCTGCATAGATTCAGGTTATGTAACACACCGCAATTATAAAAGACCTCATTCCAACAAGGGAGCTAGCGCCACCTGCTGGATACAGACCCAAAGGATAAGGAAGAGTCCATTAGGCAGGCTGAATGGCCCCTTCTGTTTATGCTGATAGGAAAAAAAATGCCAGCAAGTAGGAATAAAAGTAAAAGCTTAGCAGTCTATCTTCTGATCTTTTATTGCAAAGGTCTAATTTTCTTAATTTGATATTTATTATGGTCAAGCCAGGGTTCCTTCCCGGGTCCGTGTACTTTTTGGTATTTGAAATTTCATTTTAGAAGCAAAAACGAAAAAACGAAAATGAAAGGAATTTTCAGATTTTGATTTTTGATCAAAGAATGAAATGATGGAAAATAAGGTATTTTTTAATTCTGTGGTAGCAAATAACAGTGATAAACTTAAAATTACACATACTTTTCTCGATTTATTTGTGATTCAAATAATGAAAGTGTAATAGCTCAAAAACAACAAAACAGACGCATTTTCATTGTCTGAAACCGGGGGTACTTCTTCTTCTGCGCGATTTTTGATGCCATGTACGAACAGTCCTCCTCCTCACAACACATCGACCGACGACCTTGAAGTTACACTACATGGCATCAGCAGAGGATGGATCATTACATTGTTTTTCGGAACAGTAAAAGAGTGACACTCCGGGACGAGGACATAACTGCAGAAAAACTGAGTCGCATCTTTCAGGTAAAAATACAAGCTTTGCAAACTTTGCTTCATTGATGTGGCAGTTCTTTTATGAACGTTATTGTTATTACTTACTGTGAAACAGCTAACATTTGGTGATTTCATTTACTAACACTAAGTCTGGCAATTTTTATAGTGCTAGCATTTTGAATGGTTGCTCATTGACTTTTACCGGCTACTATAGCGAGTAATTGTTTCGAGTATTAACAGTGTGCACAAGTGTAACACGTTAGGAGAGCAACGTGATTTACAGAAAGTTTTCTTAACATGT
The DNA here is from genome assembly GCF_900747795.2 of Erpetoichthys calabaricus. Classification (NCBI taxonomy): domain Eukaryota; kingdom Metazoa; phylum Chordata; class Cladistia; order Polypteriformes; family Polypteridae; genus Erpetoichthys; species Erpetoichthys calabaricus. Next base: position 2,453,726 of record NC_041399.2, read on the forward strand.
GCTACACTTGTCAATGATCAACCATTCACACATTTACACACATTCAAAATGCTAGCACTACAAAATTTGCCAGGCTTAGTGTTAGTAAATGAAATCACCAAATGTTAGCTGTTTCATAGTAAGTAACGACAACAACGTTCATAAAAGAACTGCTACATCAATGAAGCAAAGTTTGCAAAACTTGTATTTTTACCTGAAAGATGCGACTGTTTTTCTACAGTCATGTCCTCGTCCCGGAGTGAACATTGAAATGTTCTTTTAATTCTGAAAAACAACATAATGGTCCATCCCCTGCTGATGCCATGCAGTGAAACTTCAAGGCCGTCGGTCGATGAGTTGTGAGGAGAACTGTTCGCACGTGTCATCAAAAATCGCGCAGAAGAAGAAGTACCTCCGGTTTCAGACAATGAAAATGCGACTGTTTTGTTGTTTTTGAGCTATTACACTTTCATTATTTGAATTACAAATAAATCGAGAAAAGTATGTGTAATTTTAAGTTTATGACTGCTATTTGTTACCACAGAATTAAAAAATACCTTATTTTCCATCATTTTATTCTTTAATCAAAAATCAAAATCTGAAAATTCCTTTTATTTTCGTTTTTTCGTTTTTGCTTTTAAAATGAAATTTCAAATACCAAAAAGTACACGGACCATTTAAAATGCTTGTTTTTATCTTTTCCTTTTTTCATTATAATTTGCTTTCTGTCATTTCTGATAATATTGTTCTGATCCTTTATTTGTTTTAATGTGTATTCTCTGTTATTATTATTTTTCTATTTAGTTCTTATGTAGTATCTGTGTGTGTGTCTTACAACTATCTATCTATCTATCTATCTATCTATCTATCTATCTATCTATCTATCTATCTATCTATCTATCTATCTATCTATCTATCTATCTATCTATCTATCTATCTATCTATCTATCTATCTATCTATCTATCTATCTATCTATCTATCTATCTATCTATCTATCTATCTATCAACTCTCTCTTGTTCTTTGTGTCTTGTGGGTGAATCCAAAGGAGCAGAGGCCATCTGCCAATCACTGTTAAGAGCCCGCCCCCTCCCCACAACCTTATAAAAACAGATGGGCAGTTGATTAGTCTTCCTGGGGAAACATTAGAATGGCGTGTGCGTGAACCATGTGCTACCAGAAATGTGGCAGGTCATGTGATGATGGCCTGTCCCAACAAGTAAAAACATTGAAGAAAATAAATGGGGAGAGTGTGTTGTTAGAGAGATGAGGAGTCATCCAGCCAGACAATGTCAGCATGCATGGCGTGACATTAAGGTGCGTTTGGCGACTAAGTGAATTGGTATGAAAGTTGGGAGCATTTCACACTTTTAAGTCAGTTATTACATTTTTGTTTACTAAATAGTTTTGTAACAATGAGTCGTACTCAAAAACTAATCGCGGTAGCAGAATGCAATCCCGTGTGTTAGCAGACTCCATTAAATGCGCACTTTTTATTTAACAGCACTGCACAATGGAGTTACAAACGGAGCACAAATAGGCTTGTGGTGGCTCAGTGGCTTTGACACACAGCAGACTGCATTTGAGGAAATGCCTCACATTGCGGTCATTTAAAAGAACTTCGCTCCATTTGTATTAAATTCTTTTCAGGCACCGTCCTTATAATAAAAAAAGGTACTTGTTCACTATTCACTTTGTTTCCCAGGCTTGGGGTGGACGAGGTGGCACGTGTATCGATGGGCCCTCGGACGCAGATGTGAGCCTGCTACCTGTCGTGCTTCGTCCCGGGGTCCTTCTGGTGTGACTGTGGTGTTTGGGAGTTATATGGTGCTACAAAGTAAGTAATAGGTGTATGACAAACGCTGGTATATGGGGTGCTGTGGTGTGTTGGCAAATTACTGAACACAGGCACACGGGTGTGGCACAATTGGCAGAGACAGCGTTTTGGCTCGGTAGCTGACCAGGGACAGAGAGTGGGGTGTTAGACCCAGGTCAGGTGATGGTTGACCCAGGATAGAAACCGACTTTTCACTAGCCAAGGAGTTCAGTTCAAACCAGGGACCTCATGTATAAGCAGTGCGTAGGCACAAAAATGTTGCGTACACTCGTTTCCACGCTCACATCGCGATGTGTGAAAACTAAACTTGGTGTATTCTCACTGCAGAGAACCCTGCTCCCTGCCTTGCACACGCACATTTCTGCTCGGTTTTGCAAACTGGCGGCACCCAGCGTCAAAGCAGTGCTACTGTTCCTATGTGGTCTCCCTTTCTTTTTTAGATTCACATCCCTGATGCTGCTTTATCAACTACACTGAAGTTAACTGCATACTGTTTACAAATTTAAGGCACCTGATTGTAGTCAACCTGTAACCATATAATGGGCCACAGAATGGCCAAACTATTCCAACTACCATAGCTGCTTTAGTGTTGTTACTCTCAGTGCACCACCCAGGGTATTTTAACCCACTGTATCTGAGTGTGGAATCACAGCAGCTGATCGGAAAACTCTACGGCGGGTTGTGTCGAGAGTGCAGATGATTATTGAGATACATCATCTACCCTGGAGGACATTTATAGCACACACTGCCTCAGGAAAGCCACCAACATCTGCATAGATTCCACTCAGCCATGAGCCACAGTCTATATGAACTTCTCCCATCCGGCAAACATTTCAGAGACCTTGAGGTTCAGAAACAGTTTCATCCCAAGAGCTGCAAACACACTCAATCAGTCCATCAAGTGCTCCGGTAGAACTGTTTGTACTTAGAATTACAAGGACCTCACTGGACACTTGTACCACAGCTGCCATATTGCTCAACCTGAGCCACTTTATGAACCAATTGCACTCTCTGCACTAAATGTACATGTATATTGTACTTATATTTTCATATTGCATATTTTACATTTTTTTATGTTATTATTAGTATTATTATTGCTATTTTATCATTTTACAGATGCTATGCATATTGAATCTCATTGTACCATACAATGACAATAAAGGAATTCAATTCAATTCAATAGAAGAGAGCGCCTCATACTTACAGATGATGATGACTGGCTTCTAAGTCGAGTTAGATTTATAAGCGATATCCTCCTGGCACTCCCTGCTGTCACAATACTAGGATGTATACTTGATACCATTTGTAAGATGAAATGCAGTAAAGTATGTTTATTACATTATACAGATGCATTTTTAACTATAGCGTTAATAAACATGTGGGTGCGGTGACGCAGTGGTAGTGAGGAGCAGGCTCCCCATCCAGGGATTGTCCCTGCCTGTTTGTTTGTTGGGACTGGTGTGACCCGGGATGGATACATGGATGGAATAAGTAAACACGTATTACAAAGATATTTCAATGTTCCTTAAATGTTTTAAACAATCGGCATTCAAAGCTTACAGCTGGTTTGACATTTATTACAGAGCTTATTGCGTGGAGATTGGTTACGTATTGAAAGGAAAGGAAGGACAGGAATTGAGGGGTTGGTATGTTTGACAGACACAGTACTGCTGCATTAAATAGACAAAAGGGAGAAAGAATGAGTCAAGTAACCACAAGATTAGAGGCTAACGTCAAAAAATATGATGGAGACTTACATGGATGAGTAAATCTTGTTCTGTTCTTCTTGACTGTGAACGCTCAATAAATTTCCACCTCTTGAGATGCAATAATCCCGAGCTTCATGCCAAGTCTTCCTGTTCCGTATTTCTTTCTTAAAGAGCTAAAAGGAAAAAAAATGGCCAGACGCAATGCTGTTATTGTTTATTGATAAAGTTTCATGGAGGTGACCTGACCCCAGACTCTTTGTCAATTCACTTTTTCTGCAAAGACGCTCAACATAATTGAACACACGAAAGAAGAAGCAAACAAATAGGCCGCCTTCCCTTGATAAACCTCTGGCATGAGTTACTTGGCTTTCCAAACTCTAAGCAGGCTTTACGTCAAAGGTGGGCCCTGGGACTTTCTCCAAGGTAAGTCTGTTCCCAAACTCAAGTTGCAGGCCTTCAGCTTGCACTGGCCCAACACAGTAAAAGGGAAATAGCAGTCATATTAACAAAAAATAAAAAAATTCAGGCCCAAATGTCCTGAATTGGTAGGAAAACAGATAACTAGTTTCAGAGTAAACTGGGAGATGTGAGCAAACAAACAAAAATATAACAAGATGACCCAAACCCAGACGAAAAGCAAAAATCACAGTCAAATAACAGGGAATAAGTCGAACACCAGTCAAGACAAGAAAAGTAATCGTACGAAAAGTCACAATCGTAAATATGGCTTTATCTGCACGTCGGATAAGGCTCAGTGCAAACGGCTGACCTTTTATCCCGTCTGTTGATTAATTTGAGGTTGTGGTCCCGGAGACTCCGCCCCTGGAAACGCAACCCTGACATAACGGTAAACAAAATGGCTTCCATAACAGGAAAAGGCTAAAAACAAAACTCAATTTTCAACCCAAATCGTGACACCAAATTGTTGTGATCTTATTTTTTACTTTTCCTCACTTATTTTTGTGTATTTCTAATACAGGGGTCTCAAACACCAGTCCTGGAGGGCCGCAGTGGCTGCAGGTTTTCATTCTAACCCTTTTCTTAATTAGTGACCTGTTTTTGTTGCTAATGAACTTCTTTTGAATTCATTTTATTTGACTCCGCCCCTTAATTGTTTCCATCCATCCATCCATTTTCCAACCCGCTGAAATCGAATACAGGGTCATGGGAGTCTGCTGGAGCCAATCCCAGCCAACGCAGGGCACAAAGCAGGAACCAATCCCGGGCAGGGTGCCAACCCACCGCAGGACACACACCCACACACCAAGCACACACCAGGGCCAATTTAGAATCACCAATCCACCTAACCTGCATGTCTTTGGACTGTGGGAGGAAACCGGAGCGCCCGGAGGAAACCCACGCAGACACAAGGAGAACATGCAAACTCCACGCAGGGAGGACCCGGGAAGCGAACCCAGGTTCCCAGGTCTCCCAACTGCGAGGCAGCAGCGCTACCCACTGCGCCTCCGTGCCGCCCCTTAATTGTTTCTTCTTCTTTAATTAGCAGCCAAACAATAATGAGCCAAAACAACTGGCGTCAATCGTACAATATCAGGAATGTCGATCTGCTCAGGTCCTCAGAGCTCTTAGAAAAGAGAAAATCCACAATTTCAGAAATGTCTGCTATGGCACAATATGAGCAGCAACAAGCCATGGAATTAAAGATTGGGTTTAATTAATGACAAGACTTGGTGCCTCATTAAGCAACTGGTTGGCATGAAATTGGTTGGAGTTTGAGGCCCTGACTTGGGTGGTCTTCTGTTGGCTCACTCGCTTCACATTTCATTTCTGTGTAAGGAAAGACATGAAGCAATTCAGAGGAACAAATGTTATAAAACAAGTCAATTAAAGTGAATTCAAAAGAAATTCATTAGCAGCAAAAACACTAATTAAGAAAAGGGTTAGAATGAAAACCTGCAGCCACTGGGGCCCTCCAGGACTGGAGTTGGGGACCCCTGCTCTAAACGTCATGCAGATTCTCAGTGCACCACTCAGGGTATTTTAACCCACCATATCTGAGTGTGGAATCACAGCAGCTGATCGGAAAACTCGAGAGTGCAGACGATTATTGGGATACATCATCTACCCTCAGGAAAGCCACCAACATCTGCATGGATTCCACTCAGCCATGTGCCACAGTCTATACAAACTGGTCTATTATACATATATATTTTTAATAAACAGTAAAAATGAATGAACAAGATAAAGCAAAACAATAACAAAAAGAGACTACAAAAATGCAAAATCTGAAGCAAACAAAAACTGAATTCATATCCCCAAAAACAAAGCTAAAGTCCATAAACCGAAGATCAAAAAGAGAAAATCACCGACTAAAGGTGACATCCACACAAAAAATCCAAAAAGCAGAAGGGGAGACAAACAATCTTACGGCCTGCAAGTCCCTTAAACGGGGCTGAGGGCGGTCCCACAGGTGTGATGTCATGGCCCCGCCCTCTTTGGTTCCACTTGTTTGTTGGTTGTTCCACACGTGTGCCTCACTTACCTTGTAGCAGTACGAGCTTTCGGAATTCGAATTCCAGCCTTCGGGACACTTAGGGGCCGGAGTTGTCACCACAGGTGGTGGGGTGGTCACTCCTTCTGCTATTTGTTTGCAGATAAACTTGGACATTGTAGTACAAGGGTTAACATCCCACAGTCCGGCTAACGTCCCAGTGGTCATACCAACGCAGCCTTGTCTTCTGCCTTTGAAATAAATAAAGATAATGAAGCTAGAGCAGAGCTGTCGTGCTATACGTTCATGGCCAAGGTTTTATATTACCTTTCCTAGTGCTATCCAATAATTTAACTCTTTCAGGGCTGATTATGACTTTTGTCAAAATTCAGGGGTAGAGGACAGTAATCAGCTGTAAACTGCAACAAAACTTACCTTTACGTTTTAGTTTGACTCTCTTTGCTGGAAAGAAAGTTACATAGCTTTGTTGATTTGACCTCAATTTCCCTACGCGTGTGTGAGAAGCAAAGAGCAAACAACCTCTAAAATGGCATCGATATCTGGCGAGACACCAAAGCGAATGTGCAAAGCAAAATACTCCATGGACATTTTTCTGGAATCAAGTGAACCACCACATATTTTCATATACACGGATGAGGCTGGCTTCAACTTGGCCAAAGGAAGAAGACGTGGGCGTAATCTGATTGGGCAGAGAGCTACTGTTGACGTGCCAGGCCAGCGGGGTGGGAACATCACTATGTGTGCGGCTATTTCAGACGATGGGGTCCACACTCATATTCCTCTTGTGGGGCCATACAACACCCAACATCTGCTGACCTTCTTGAACACCCTCTACAGGGATCTCATTCCTGAAGAGGAGATTGGTCAGGAAAATGTACCACAGTATGTAATCATTTCTGATAATGTGAGTTCCCATCACTCCAACCTAATCAGACAATGGTTTGCCAACCACCCCAGGATGCTGATGGAATTCCTACCTCCATATTCCCCATTCCTCAACCCAATTGAGGAGTTCTTCTCAGCTTGGAGGTGGAAGGTATACAGTGCATCTAAAAAGTATTTCCAGCGCATCCCTTTTTCCACATTTTGTTATGTTACAGCCTTATTCCAAAATGGATTAAATTCATTTTTTCCTCATAATTCTACACGCAACACCCCATAATGACAACGTGAAAAAAGTTTACTTGAGGTTTTTGCAAATTTCTTAAAAATAAAAACACTGAGACATCCCATGTCCATAAGTATTCACAGCCTTTGCTCAATACTACAATTCCAGCCTCAAGTCTTGTTGAATATGATGCCACAAGCTTGGCACACCTATCCTTGGCCAGTTTGGCCCATTCCTCTTTGCAGCACCTCTCAAGCTCCATCAGGTTGGATGGGAAGCGTCGGTGCACAGCCATTTTAAGATCTCTCCAGAGATGTTCAATCAGATTCAAGTCTGGGCTCTGGCTGGGCCACTCAAGGACATTCACAGAGTTGTCCTGAAGCCACTCCTTTGATATCTTGGCTGTGTGCTTAGGGTCGTTGTCCTGCTGAAAGATGAACCGTCGCCCCAGTCTGAGGTCAAGAGCGCTCTGGAGCAGGTTTTCATCCAGGATGTCTCTGTACATTGCTGCAGTCATCTTTCCCTTTATCCTGACTAGTCTCCCAGTTCCCCACAGCATGATGCTGCCACCACCATGCTTCACTGTAGGGATGGTATTGGCCTGGTGATGAGCGGTGCCTGGTTTCCTCCAAACATGACGCCTGGCATTCACACCAAAGAGTTCAATCTTTGTCTCATCAGACCAGAGCATTTTCTTTCTCATGGTCTGAGAGTCCTTCAGGTGCCTTTTGGCAAACTCCAGGCGGGCTGCCATGTGCTTTTTACTAAGGAGTGGCTTCCATCTGGCCACTCTACCATACAGGCCTGATTGGTGGATTGCTGCAGAGATGGTTCTACTTCTGGAAGGTTCTCCTCTCTCCACAGAGGACCTCTTGGAGCTCTGACAGAGTGACCATCGGGTTCTTGGTCACCTCCCTGACTAAGGCCCTTCTCCGCCGATCGCTCAGTTTAGATGGCTGGCCAGTTCTAGGAAGAATCCTGGTGGTTTTCGAACTTCTTCCACTTATGGATGATGGAGGCCACTGTGCTCATTGGGACCTTCAAAGCAGCAGACCTTCCCCAGATTTGTGCCTCGAGACAATCCTGGATTTCTCAGTTTTTTCATTTTTAATAAATTTGCAAAAATCTCAAGTAAACTTTTTTCACGTTGTCATTATGGGGTGTTGTGTGTAGAATTCTGAGGAAAAAAATGAATTTAATCCATTTTGGAATAAGGCTGTGACATAACAAAATGTGGAAAAAGTGATGAAGCGCTGGGAATACTTTCCAGATGCACCGTATGAGCGTAACCCACATACACAAATGACACTGCTTGCTGCCATGGAAGCTGCGTGTGGGGATATAACAGCAGACGCCTGCAGAGGCTGGATAAGACATTCTAGGAGGTTCTTTCCATGCTGCATCGCACAGGAAGATATCCGTTGTGATGTGGATGAGAACATGTGGCCCAATATACAGGATCAGCAGCAATTGTAGAGAGCATTTAGAGTTTCAGTATGTATATATTGTTTTTGATGTTGTCATTTTTTTTCTTTCATTTCATATGTTATGCATAAAGTATTGAAATGCATTTTTTTGCTAAACTCCAAGTGCAGTGCATGGTATGTCACCATATACCTGTGCAATCAATAAATATTCTTCTTGAATCAATCTCCCGCAATCGGTGTTTTGTATTTTTATGTTTCCTGCCCTTGTCATTCAGATGTTTTGTGCATCAGAAAATGTTTAGATTGTGCCAATTTTATATTGATAACATGACTTTACATTTTGGCTGTCATGTCCGTGGCATTTTGATGGCACTGACATATTCAGCGATGTAAATACTTGCTTTTGAGTCATGGATTAAGGATTTTGAAGAGGTTACCTGCTTTTGCTGGTCATCCATGAGTGTTTTGAGAAATGCACTCGCTGTTATGCAAATGTTAAGTCTGTTGTGAGAAATGCACCAAAGCAACTGAGAAAAACTGTAATGGCACAGAGTGGTCATTAATGGTGTGCAGGTGACAACACTTTCACAAGCGCTTCATAATTGTGGCTTGTTCGGGAGGGTCGCACTTCTCAAGAAAGGCCACATTGAGGCTCGTTTGAGCTTTCCCAGAATGCACCTTGAAGATTCTCATGCCAAGTGGAAAAAGGTGTTATGGTCAGATGAGACCAAAATCAAACTATTTGGCCTCAACACCAAACGGTCCACCAATGCAGCTCACCATCCACAACATACCATACAGTACCTACAGTAAAGTATGGAGGGGGCAGCATCCTGTTGTGGGGGGCCTGGGGCTCTCATTAGGGCAGAAGGAAAAATGGATGGGGCAAAATGCTATCAAATTTATGAGGAAAACCTGCTACTCTCTGCCAGAAAGTTGAAGATGGGCAGAATGTTCACCTTCGAACACGACAACGACCTGAAACACACAGCAAAAATGGACCACCCAGTGGCTGAAGGAGATAAAAGTGAATGTCCTGGTGTGGCCAGTCATTGCCCAGACCTAAATCACACTGAAAATCTGAAGATAGCAGACCACCAACACTCACCATCTAATATGAGCGAACTTGAACAGTTAAACTGTAAAGAAGAGTGGGGGGCAAATATCACACAATCAAGGAGTGGAAAGCTGATAGAGAAGAATCAACAGACTCAAGGCTGTCATTAAAGCAAAAGGGAGGTCAACAAAATGACATTGACATTGGAAGGGGGGGTCCTTTATTAATCTGAGTAGGTCTTGTATTTGACTTTTTATCATTTTTCTGAACTGTAGCTGTGATATCTTCACTTGGAGGTTTGAGGTGGCATTGAGTAAGTAAAGCTGTGAAGAAATGTTATTGTGTGTGATTACATTTAAGGGTGTAAAGCAACAATAATGGGAATATTTCGAAGGGGGGGGTTCTTTTCTATACCCACTTTATATGTTAACAAATACCATTTTGCTTTTATATTTTCTACACTTTGTTCTTTTATCTTGAGTGACTGAAACAATAAATTGAAAATGAAGACACCTGGGGGAGATGTTGGCCACTTTTCCTGCTCACAGGATTATCAAAAGGAAGACAACTGCGGTAAAAGCAGGGCGTATCGTGTGCTTGGTAAGTAGCGTATAACTTTTAATTGTGTCACAATGACACCCGCGTGTTTGTCGCTGCCGGTGACAGAGAGATCTTAAATGGGAGACTCCTGTCACATATTGTGTGATGCACTTGGGCTTTATCATTGTCTGAATTCGGATATCTACAGCAGGGGAAAGAAGTACTGAACGCGTCAACGTTTTTGTCACTAAATCTATTTCTAATGGGGCAATTGACATGAAATTTTCACCAGATGTCGGTACTTCACCTGGCATGTCCACATTGAAATGAGTGAATCGAACTTGTTGACCACTTGTCCATTTAAACGTGTCCCGATTCTCTGTGTTTGACAGGCCGATCCAGAAATATTTCTCCGGGCGCAGTCCGACCAGGCTGATGAGGTAGGCGTGCTCATATCTGTCAAAGAGAAGTCAGACGAGTGTTAGGCCGCAAGCAGATCACACAGCGTGTGGAGCATTAGAGATGAAACCCTCAACTCTACCTGTGGACCCATCTGCCCACTCGTGCCCTGGAAACTCTCCATTTTAGTCTGTTAGCTGTTCATATGGTGACCCTGCTTGTTTGTAAGGTTCAACAAAACAGGCCACCATCACCCTCTGATAGAGTTGTGGACAGATACAAGGCAGACAGGAGATGGAGACCAAAACATCTCAAAGGTTTTATCAATACAAAGGAGCACAGTAAAGTCCATCATAAAGACCCTCCAAACTGGATGGAAGAGCAAGGAGGAAACTGGTGAGAGAGGCTACTGAGAGGCCAATGGCCTCTTTGAAGGAGTTACAGGATTTAATGGCACAGAGTGGTCATTAGTGGTGTGCATGTGACAACAATTTCACAAGCGCTTCATAATTGTGGCTTGTTCGGGAAGGTTGCAAGGAAAAAGCCACTTGTCAAGAAAGGCCACATTAAGGCTCGTTTGAGCTTTCCCAGAATGCACCTTGAAGATTCTCATGTCATGCCATTCTCATTCTCATGACCCATCTCCATCCTGCTTTTCTTCTTGGTATCCTTCTACATTGCCAAGTTGGCCAGGGACACCAAAGACACTGAGGAGCCTTTGGGATTCAATTAAATTCAATCTGCTCGTTAGTAGACTCTCCAGAATTTACTTGTACGATATTAAACAATGGCCCAGTGGTGGAGGGCAGCCAGTTGTCCGAGGTCACTAGAACTGACACCTTGCCTGTTCTAACCTGTTTTATTTTCTCCTGGGGTTTTTATCTTCCTCTCCTCCCTGGTCAGCTGGACAGACCTCAGTTACAGCGTTCTTATCATCACATGACATGCGTGTTTATCTGTTGTCCAAGCAGTGCGTCATGGGGTCTGAAGAGAAAGGTGAATGTGTGACATGGGCCTTAACCTCCTGTCCTTCTTTGCCTCAAGAGTGGAGAAGGATGCCCTGGAGGATCACTGTTATGGTGCGAAAAGTCTGTCTGTACATTTTACTCTGTATTTTCATTATAAACTGCTCAAAAAAATGAAAGGCACACTTTGAAAACCCATCAGATCTCAATGGGAAAAAAAATCAAACTGCTGGCTCTCCTACTGCTATGGACTGATATGGCGATGTGTGAGGAACAAAAGGATGGAAATGAAAATGATCAACCAACAGAGAGAGGGCCGAACACAAAGACACCCCGAAAATCACAGGGAAACAATGATGGGGCAGGCAGGCGAGTCCATTTGGCAGAAATGTCACTGCAGCAACTCCAAATCGTACTCAGTAGTTTGTATAAAGCCTGACAACGTCCTAATGAGATGAAGGATGGGGTCCTAGGGGATCTCCTCCCAGATCTGGACCAGGCCATCACTGAGCTCCTGGACAGGCTGTGGTGTTGGATGTCCCACCCAGAGGTGTTCTATTGGATTAGGGTCAGGCAAGTGAGTGTGTGGGGGGTTGGCAGTCAATGGTATCAATTCCTTCATCTTCTCACCACATGAGGCCGGGCATTGTCGTGCACCAAGAGGAACCAGCATAGGGTCTGACAATGGGTCCAAGGATTTCATCCTGATACCTAATGGCAGTCAAGGTGGCCACCGCTGTCTAGTCTGTACAGGTCTGTGCGCCCCTCCATGGATATGCCTCCCCAGAATGACCATCACTGACCCACCATCAAAGCGGTCATTCTGAACGATGTTACAGGCAGCATAACGTTCTCCATGGCTTCTCCAGACCCTTTCATGTCTGTCAAATGTGAAACGGGTGAACCTGCTGTCATCTGTGAAAAGCACAGGGCGCCAGTGGTGGACCTACCAATTCTGGTATTCTATGTCAAATGTCAGTTGAGCTCCACGGTGCCCACTAGAGGACGTCAGGCCATCAGGCCACCCTCATGAAGTCTGTTTCTGATTGTTTGGTGAGAGAATTTCACACCAGTGGCCTGCTGGAGGTCATTTTGTAGGCTCAGCCAGTGCTCATCCTGTTCCTCCGTGCCCAAAGGAGCAGATACCGGTAGGTCCTGCTGTTGTGTTAAGGACCTTCTACAAGGGGCCCTGTCCAGCTCTCCTAGAGGAACTGCCTGTCAGTCTCCTGGAATCTCCTCCATGCCCTTGACACTATGCTGGGAGACACGGCAAAGCTTCTGGCAATGCCACGTATTCTCCGTCCTGGAGAATTTGGACTACCTGTGCCACCAAACTCTGTATGGTCCAGGTATGGCCTCATGCTACCAGGAGTGACACTGACTGTAGCCAAATGAAAAACAGATGAGGAGGGGAAAATGTCAGTGGCCTCCCTCCACCTGTTAAACCATTCATTCCTGTTTTGGGGGTTGTCTCATTGTTGCCCCCCACCCCCCACCCCGTGCACCAAAGCAGCTGAAACTGATGAACAAGCCCCTCTGCTACTTCACTGAGCAGATCAACAGCCCACAAGTGTCATTGACTTGATGCTCTACTCTCATTAAAAAGGGCTCCTTTCATTTTATTAAGCAGTATATTTTCTTCAAGACAAAACAGTAATACTTGCATGGACACTTAACATCAAAGGCACAGAGTTTTCATGAATTGTACGAGTAATCAAAGCACATTGACATCCATTACACGAGGGACTAAATTGGTTTACAGCTTGGGAAAGGAAGACATGCCACGAAGCTCCATCTGATTACTTCAACAGAGTGTAATTGCAGGCCACAGGACCTAGGAGGTCAGTCATGTAAAGCCCCAACATCACAAGATGCCCTCAACATCAGTAACACCCATCACATTAGACTCGGATTAACATTAGGGCCCCGTTACACTGCGGTTAAGATTAGGGTGGTAGGAGGGTTATCTGAGTCAAAGGGCGTTTTGTAGGCATTACCCGATCTGTGTCATAAGTACTGCCACCTGCAGCTAGACCCTTCTCGATTACTTCACAACTGCAAGGTCTACTAAGGCTGAGGATGTGAGCTCCACCCAATAGTAGGGAACAATATGCCAAGTGAGGCATTCTGGGTTGATAAATGGCCTACAGCAAAGGATATTGAGCATTTGTATGTTTAAATGTACTCCTGGTGACCAAAGTAATATTTAGGTCTGTGATATATTTAAAACATTGTATGTTGTTTGTGCCCATAACAAGTAAGTCTCTTGAAGTGCTAAGAGATTGACAAGTTGTGTGTGTGTCATTCATGGGGTACTGTTCAGGTTCTGTCTGTGTGTGTGTGTGTGTGTGTGTGTTAATCTTAACCCTTAAACCGCTGTAACCGGCTGTATTCGGTTCCCAATGCAATTTGCCAGCACTCTGGAGCTGATCAGTCTGTGCCATACATTCATTGTGCAGCCAGCACGTGACCACTGTGTCACTGTCCCTGGGATTCAGCTGCTGAACTAGACTAGCATGCCAGCATCAGCGTCGGCCTCTGTGTGCTTGCATGAAGCCATTTCAAGCGTAGTTGGCACAGTTGGTGATTTACTGAATCTCATCAATGGCGTCAGTTGTGATGATAGATAGATAGATAGATAGATAGATAGATAGATAGATAGATAGATAGATAGATAGATAGATAGATAGATAGATAGATAGATAGATAGATAGATAGATAGATAGATAGATAGATAGATGTTAAAGACACTATATGATAGATAGATAGATAGATAGATAGATAGATAGATAGATAGATAGATAGATAGATAGATAGATAGATAGATAGATAGATAGATGTGAAAGGCACTATATTATAGATAGATAGATAGATAGATAGATAGATAGATAGATAGATAGATAGATAGATAGATAGATAGATAGATAGATAGATAGATAGATAGATAGATAGATAGATGTGAAAGGCACTATATGATAGATAGATAGATAGATAGATAGATAGATAGATAGATAGATAGATAGATAGATAGATAGATAGATAGATAGATAGATGTGAAAGGCACTATATTATAGATAGATAGATAGATAGATAGATAGATAGATAGATAGATAGATAGATAGATAGATAGATAGATAGATAGATAGATAGATAGATAGATAGATAGATAGATGGCACTATTAAAGATCTGGTAGATCACAACATTTAAAACATACGAGAGTCTGGCCTCACATCCATCTTTAAGGTTCAGAATTTACTGCCAACCCCTCAGACCTTCCAAAGCAATCCAATAACGGGCCATGATGACCAAACAGGAGTAAACGCTCCAAGTGGCTCCAAGCCCCTCCAAGGCCTTACCCTGGACGCTGACAGACCCACCTGTCATTCACGTTGGCCAGGATGGAGTTCATGCCTGCACACGTCTGATTTGCTTCTGAAAACGTCATCATCTTGGATCCCACGTAGTAACAGAAGTAGATGTTTCTGGTCCAGCCCTGAAGAATTGAACAACACGTTACATTTCTTGACCAACACCACACATTCTTTGCTGCATTTTTAAGGATTATCGTTGACTTTCAGTTCACTCATTTTGAATGTGCTCCGCTTGTTTTAAAAGCAGGCAGGCAGGCCAGACTGAGGTATTATAGACAGTGAAGCAGGAAAGAACCAACAGGACGTGTGGTCAAGGGTGGTGGTCCAGCTCAAAGAATGTCTTTACACCAACACCAGAGTCACATTTCTAATGTCACTTGTAAGAACTGATGCTGGTGAGTATGACTGGTGAGGAGCCTGCTGGGCTGAGTGGTCTTCTCTCGTTCAAATTGCTTTAATGTTCTAAAGCAGGGGTCTCAAACTCTGGGCCTGGAGGGCCGCAGTGGCTGCAGGTTTTCTTTCTAACCCTTTTCTTAATTAGTGACCTGTTTTGCTGCTAATTAATGTAATTTAATTGACTTGCTCTTGAAGACTCCGCCCCCTTATTTGTTTCTATTTCCTTATTTGGCTGCCAAACAACAATGAGATACAAAATGAGCCAAAACAACTGGTGTCCATCACACAATATCTGAAAATAAAGAAAAGTGAAGGTCTCAGGAATGCCGATCTGCTCAGGTCCCCAGAACTCTTAGAAAAGAGAACGCCACCCATTTTGGAAATGTCTGCTATTACACAATAAGAGCAGCAGCAAGCCATGGAATTATAGAGTGGGTTTAATTAACGACAAGACTAATTAAGTAACTGGTTGGAGTTTGAGACCTTGACTTAGGTGGTCTTCTGTTGGCTCTCTCACTTCACATTTTGTTTCTGTTTGGATGCCATTTAAGGAAAGAAATGAAGCAATTCAGAGGAACGACCAGAGGAACAAATCTTAAAAAACAAGTCAATTGAAATAAAAGAAAATGAAGTTAAATAGCAGTAAAAACTGGTCACCAGTTAAGAAAAGGGTTAGAATGAAAACTTGCAGCCACTGCGGCCCTCCAGGCCCAGAGTTTGAGACCCCTGTGCTAACGTCTTCCAAAGGACTGTGTCTGCTGTTTCACCTGTCAGTGAGATTTCATCCCAAACCATGAGAAACAGATAGATGTGAAAAAAGGAAAACGTAACAAAAGCATTTAAATGAACAAATAACCCAAAAGAAACTGCAAACAATGGCAAACAAAGTTGACGGAGCTCTGACTACATGATACCAAGTGCTAGTGTGCCAGTCATGTCCACACCCAGTCAGTCCATTAGAAAGGATAATAGGATGTTCGTTTATATGGCGCCCTGTGGTGTAGCGGGTCCGCAGCTACTAAAGATCAGTGGCTTTTTAAATAATCCATTTGGCCGTGTCAGTCTCCATTGGAGCAATTGTGTAGCCGCGGGGAGTTGACGGAGTAATTGGGATGAGTCGCACCTGCACGTGAGGGTCCAGTCATTCTCAACAACTTATCAGCCACCTGCGGTGAGCGTTTGAGGCTCTGTGCCCGCTGAGCCATGTAAGAACGGGCTGGCACAGAAGAAAGGAAAAAAAAAATAAACTGAAAGGAAGGAAAGAAAAGCTTGTCGATCGAGAGCTCAGCATTGGGGGCGATTAAAAGAGGCGGCATGAATGAGAGAGGTCAACGCTGTCAGGGGTCCCGGATAGAGCAAAGGATCGGCGCTCAAGGGACGGATTGCGCCCACTGATCAATGGGTGAGTGGGTTCGATCGTGGAGGAGGGATCCCATAGACAACTACGAGTGCGAGAAGGAAGACGGGAGGACAACCAACCCCGAGCGGTCAGGCAGAAGCCGATGAAAGGGGTCCGTAGTGTGAGGTGAAGTCTCTCCCGCTGAGCGTGCCTTGGGTGAGCTGGAGAGACTGGGAAGGAGCTGTGCTTGGCAGGTGTGATCCCAGTGTCTTGTTTTAATCATCTGGGTTTTTGACCTTTTTTATGGATTATTTATTTATGGACAATCGAAGCCCTGAAGTTTATTTGGGATTTTGTTTTGATTTTTTTTTTTTGTAATAAAAGCCCTTCTGCACTTTGCACCATCCCGTTGCTTTGTTTGGTGCCCTCATTGTCCAGCTAATCCAGTTTACGTTACCGACGGTGTCTGGTTCAAGAGGCTCCCAAAAATAAGAAGGGAGCACGGAGCATGAACCCGCATCGTCACATGCCCCCAATTGTCCTGAGGACGTTCTTCCATTTTTCTCTGCTAATCCTCTCCAGCTCCATCATGTTCGAAGGCCATTGGTGGTCTCTAGTGTTGGCTCTGACTGGGCTACTCAAGGACATTGCCAGACTTGTCCCCAGTCCACTCCTGTGCTGTCCCTGTCCTTGGGACCCTTCGGCCCAGTCTGAGGTCCAGAGCACTCTGAGCAGGTCTTCATTGAGGATCTCTCTGGACTTTGCTCTGTTTAGTTTGACTAATCTCCCAGACCCTGAAGCTGCCACCATCATACTTCACTATTTGGGGAGCCCCCTGCACACTCAGGTGGTGAGTGGGGCCCAACAGACAGTCTGAAGCCTCCGACCGATTCAGTGACCTTAGACATGCGGAGACCCGTAAGACGACGCCCCTATCAGCGGTACCTATTTGACCCCGCCCACTTTCCAAGAGCCACTCCCCACGCTTCGCTGCGGTCCTGACCCCTGGACTGCATGCCCGTCGTATCGATTTCAATTCCTTTTAGTTCCTGCTACAGATATTTTATTTTCATAAGTCAACTTAACTTTTTTTGTGTGATAAACTTAAATGAATCAATTTTCAAGGTAGTGCAAGACATCGCATTCCAAATGTCTACTGAATCCAGTTAGTGAATTATTTAATTGTGCAGTCATACAAGAGGTAAAAAGAGACGACGTTGTGTTTCTTTTCTCACATGAGGTGCCAGGCCTCATAGTGTCTGAAGTGCTCAGTACTGTCTGAGGCCTAACGCGGTCCTGACTGCAGCCGGACACTTCTCGGGGGTGCCCGCTATCCTCCAGACCAGGGGTGGGCAACGTCAGTCCTGGAGGGCCGCAGTGGCTGCAGGTTTTCATTCCAACCCAGTTGCTTAATTAGAAACCAATCCTTGCCAATCTCAGACCTTATTTAATTTCATGGCTGCAGTGTAAGGTTCTTCTATCGTAGATTTTTTCCTTTACAAATCATTTGAAGCCTAAAACGTATCATTTTCAGTCTGTCAGATTTTTCTAATAAGCGTTTTATTAAACCAAACAGTGCGTGATGAACCCACAGAGATGTAAATTGAAACAAGTTAGATGGAGAACTGCTGGCTGCTTTGTCATTTGCATCTTATTGCTAATAAGGAGCCATTAAAAACTCTAAAGGCAGCACTTTAAGACTGAAATAAGCAATTAAGGGTGGGGAACCTTAACAAGCGAGACCACTAAAACGAATGTCACCTGAGCAGTAAGTGCGTCATCATTAAGAACAAAAACCTGCAGCCACTGCGGCTCTCCAGGACCACCGACACTGCCCACCCCTGCTCCAGACAATCGTGTTTCTCTAAGGCTGAGGGTCCTTCAGGTGGCGTTTTTTGCAAACTCTAAGTGGGCTTTCAGGTGTCGTCTGCCTGCTCTTCCCTTAAGCCCAGATTGGTGATGTGCTGGAAGGTTCTCTGTGAGCACGAGGGTCTTGGTCACCTCTCTTACCACAATTGCTCACTTTGGCTGGGCGGCCATCTCTAGGAAGTGTCATGGTTGATCCAAACGTCTTCCATTTACTGTATGAATTATGGAGGCCATAATTCATAATCATGTGTTTATTCTAATGTGAGTAGATTTATCCAGAAGAGCTCACTTGTCAGACGATGAAGACAAGGGCATCCTTAACAACAATGCAGGGGCGGACTGGCCATTAGGGCATTTGGGCAATGCCCGGTGGGCCGTGGACTCTGGTCTGGTCATGGGGCTGGCCGTTTCATGAAATAAATTTTATGTACTGGTTACTGTTTGACATTAATATTAATTTTCTAAACTACTGAACATTATCTGTCCGGTACTGTGATATCTATTGTCCTATATAACGTACCGTATTACATCATCAAGTTGTTTTAGTCGTCAGCACACAACGTTGCAGCGAAAAATTTGGTCAAAACTGCCTTTTCTGTTTCGATACATTTCAGTTAGCATATACATTATTGCAATTTATTTGATCTCATATCTAGGATTTAAATTCTTTGGTACTAATAATTAGTTTAGATTATGTGTTATGCATTTTATTGTTCTCTGGCCGTTGGTGTAAGCAATAATCAGCTGTGATTATTAGTATGATGAAATGAAGTTATAAAGCACAGGATAGGAATTTTACAGGATGGAACATTTCTAGTTTATCGTTAAGTTAATGGAGCATTTCACTCACGTGAGACTTTCATTATAACCTCGGTTATCATTTATTCCATTGTTAAAAAGCATTTTGACTATCAAGTTGAAAATAATTGTTTCATACTTCCCTTGCCTAGCTTTAGGCCACCTTATCGCCTAATTATTTGGCATTGAATTAAGTAAAGTTCTCTTAACACCCAACTCATGACCTCGTCCTCGTTTGACCTTGTGTCACTGTCATTCATTTCAGCCATTCAGTGTCTGTTGCCAAATACGAATGAAGCAAAACAGATGAGGAGAAAAGGTGGGGCTCACAAGGCCGTGTCACAAGTGCAGTGTGAAAGATCAGTCTCTGCGTTGAAGAGAATCCAAAGCCGCCTGAGAAGCAAAATGACGCAAGAATATCTTGAGGGATTCGTGTTGATGTCGGTGGAGAAAAGTATCCGAGCCAAACTTGACACTAGCGGTATTGTTGATGATGATGTGGCTGCTAAAAGCAGCGAACTGCGTAAGCTACTCGCCTACTAGGGTACTGGCACTTGGACATGGCATTGTCATTCGGCATGTCAACATTACAAAGTTGTCCAAATCAGGTTTCTTCCATCTTAAAAATGTTTGGAAATTAAGGAATTTTCTAAATAAACAGAATTCTGAGAAATTAATTCCTGCATTTATTTCTAGTAGGATTGACTACTGCAATGCAGTGTTCACTGGATGTTCAGACTGTTCTTTATACAGCCTCCAGTTAATACAAAATGCTGCTGCAAGAATTATTACAAGAACAAGAAAATACGAACACATAACTCCAGTCCTAGAGTCGTTATACTGGCACCCGGTTAAGTTTAGGGCAGATTTCAAAATCCTCCTTTTAACATATAAAGCATTAAATTGCCAAGGTCTGGCTTACTGGTTTGAACTTATCATGACTTACAAACCTGAGCGTACATTAAGATCTCAAGATGCCGGTCTACTTCTGATTCCAAGGATTAATAAAATAACAGTGGGAGGTCGAGCTTTTAGTTACAGGGGACCCCTAAACTGTGGACTGGTCTGCCCGCTACTATAAGAGATGCCCCTTCGGTCTCAGCTTTTAAATCCCGGGTGAAGACTCACCTCTTCAGTTTAGCACACCCTGACTAGAGCTGCTGATTAACTGTACAGACTGTCGTTAGCACTAAAATATAAGTAACATGACAGTTATAATTTGTTACTAACCCTCACCTATTCTGTTTTCTGTTCTTGGTACTCAAATATGACACTTGGTGCCCACCTGCCTGCCTAAGGTAAAGTCATCTCTGATGGAGGATCACAGGAATCGACGGGTAGAGGGGTCCTTTCATCGGATTGGCTGGCCCAGCGCTAGCTCAGCTTTGGAATGGCCAATAGGGGGAGGCAGCTCGATGGCCGAGGTCTCCAGGACTTTAAACAAATCCAAGTCATATTATGGGATATCATCTACTGTTAAATTCTGCTCCATACTTGTAATATTTTTATTTTTATACTGTACTGAGGATTTGTTCTGTTCTGTGTATTGTGTTGTAGTGACCCATTCTTTTTGACACCCACTGCATGCCCAACCTACCTGGAAAGGGGTCTCTCTTTCTGCCTTTCCCAAGTGTTCTTAGAGAGTGAAGGCTGGGGGGCTGTCAAGAGGCAGGACCTGTTAAAGCCCATTGTGGCACTTGTGTGATTTTGGGCTATACAAGAATAAATTGTACTGTATTGTGTATTGTACTCTAATGATGTGTAAGCTATGTTACTAAACTTTTATTTTTCATTAAATTTTATTTCTAAGCATGTCTTCAAATTTTAAGTTATGTCCGAAGCAACAGTGTACAGATTACGTTTGTCAACAGTTTACACAGAGTTCATATCATAGGCTCATAGCTGCGTACTCATCACAAAGTTTAAGAAAACTACAATGAATAATGGGCCGAGTGGGTCGACCTCGTCACCTCACTCGTTGAAGGACGCCCGGGCCGGTTTGGAGACCCAGTCCGCTCCTGCAACAATGACAAGGGGAGCACAGGAAATGTGGACTCAGCAGTTCTCTCCAAGTTGGCTTTCCTGCTCCATGAACTCGGTGCTGAAAAAGGATACAGGAAAAAAAAAAGTAAAAGTGATAAAAGTGACGAGGCCAGGCGAATAAATCTGCAAGGAGTCAGCAGTCGACAATCGCAGCACAAGTCCTCCAGGTCAGCACATTGTTTCCGCGCCTTGTGCTCTTTATCAGCCCTCAAACCGAAGGGCCGTTTCCTTCAGGAGCTCAATGGCGCGCACAGCCGATGGAAAAACTCTGGAAAAGAATTCCAGGAATTCAGATAACGCTTGGATTTGCACTGTCAGAGGATTCCGAGGCGATCCGAGCCAGCGAGTCTAACACCACAGGGCGGCTTGGTGAGGAGACCATTATGTGCTGTTAGAAGCCACACATACAATGCAATACAATACAATTTATTTTTGTGTAGCCCAAAATCACACAAGGAGTGCCGCAGTGGGCTTTAACAGGCCCTGCCTCTTGAGAGCCCCCCAGCCCTGACTCTCTAAGAAGACAAAGAAAAAACTCCCAAAAAAAAAAAGGGAAAAAATGGAAGAAACCTCGGGAAAGGCAGTTCAAAGAAAGACCCCTTTTAAGGCAGGTTGGGCGTGCAGTGGGTGTCAGAAACAAAAAGGGGGTCAATACAACACAATACACAGAACAGGACAAATCCTCAATACGATATAATAGTGCAATAGAAATATTACAAGTACAGAGCAGAATTCAACAGTAGATGATATCCCATAATAGGATTTGGATTTGTTCAGAGTCCTGGAGACCTCAGCCATCAAGCCGCCTCCCCCTATAGCTGAGACAGTGCTGGGCCAGCCAATCCGATGAAAGGACCCCTCTACCTGACGAATCCTGCGATCCTCCATCAGGGATGACTTTACCTCAGGCAGGCAAAACAACTTGGCAGGTGGGCCGTGGCACCAAGTGCCACATTTGAGTACCGAGAAGAACAACAGAATAGGTGAGGGTTAGTAACAAATTCTATTATGTTACTTATGTTTTAGTGCTAATGACAGTCTGTGCAGTGGATCAGCAGCTCTAGTCAGGGTGTGCAAAACTGAAGTAGTGAGTCTTCAGCCGCATTTGAAAGCTGAGACCGATGGGGCATCTCTTATAGTAGCAGGCAGACCAGTCCACAGTTTAGGGGTCCTGTAACTAAAAGCTCGACCTCCCACTGTTATATTTTATTAATTCTTGGAATCAGAAGCAGGCCGGCATCTTGAGATCTTAACCCCTTCACCGCCCTCTGCCGGATATATCCGGCACCGCTGTTTTAATGCTAGCGCCATACTGCCGGAATTATCCGGCACATTTGCCTGTGGTTATATGAATGCCTGGCAAGTAGTATAACTGACGGTTTGGCGTGGGTATTATTACTACGTTGTATTTCGACAACTCTGTGGTTGTTTTGGCCGGTCATGTGACGTGATTCGCATGTAACAGCTGTGAATATGGCGAAACGTAAACTGACTTCAAGTGAGGCTTTGCAGGCGATTTTGGACAGTTCTGATCATGATTGTAGCAGTTCTGAAGAAGATTTTAGTGACAGTGATGAGCAGCAACGTGCGCTGCATGATATTGTGAATGAAGACGCATCGGATGACGGCGCTGAGTGGGTGTATCCCCAGCATCTCAGCTGGGCTGCTGCCCGAGGTGAACTACCTTTTCTGCATTCGTTTGAGGGAACGTGTGGCTTTATTGTTGATGTAAACAATTACACTGCTGAGCAGTTTTATGAGCTGTTTGTGTCACCTGATTTGATTAGACATTTTGTTCATCAGACAAATCTGTATGCAGCACAGTTTATTGAGAAAAATCCCAATTTACCTCCACATTCCCGTGTTCGTGCTTGGGTAGACACTGATGAAAACGAAATGAAAAAATTCATTGGGATTTTGATGTTGATGGGAATAATCAGAAAACCAGATATTGAGATGTACTGGTCTACAGATCCTATGTATGCAACACATATTTTTGCAGCTGTCATGACACGTAACTGATTCTCTTTGCTGCTGAAATTCTTTCATTTGAATGACAACAGAAACGAGCCAGATAAGAAAGATTCAAACCGCGACCGCTTGTTCAAGCTACGTCCTTTGATTGATCATTTATTTGAAGCATTTCAGTTGCCCTACATGCCAGGACCGTCAGTTGCAGTTGATGAAAGTTTATTGTCGTGGAAGGGCCGCTTACAGTTTCGACAGTATCTACCATTGAAAAGGGCACGGTTTGGTATCAAGATGTTTTGCTTAGCTGAGAATTCAGGTTACATTTATAGATTTCGTGTATACACTGGCAACTTGCACAACATTTAGTGGTCAATACTGCTTGAATAAATGTAAAAAATGTAAAAAAACAAAAATTGTTCAGATTTCGCCTGGCTTGGGGAATATTTAGGGAGTTGGCGGTTAAAGGGTTAATGTGTGCTCTGGTTTGTAAGTCATGATGAAGTTCAAACAAGTAAGCCGGACCTCGGTCATTTAAGGCTTTATATGTTAAAAGGAGGATTTTGAAATCTGCCCTAAACTTAACCGGGCGCCAGTGTAAGGATTTAAGAACTGGAGTGTTGTGTTTGTATTTTCAGTAGTCAATCCTACTAGAAATAAACAGAATGCATAGAAAGCTCCTTAACTTCCCAACATTTTAAAGATTGAAGAACCCTGATTTGTACAACTTTGTAATATGTGCTTTAAATGGCATGTTAGAGTCAAAGAGAACTCTTAGACTGAGGGCTGATTCAATAAAATGAATGGGGACTCCAACTGAGTTAAATGATCTTAATACATAATTCGCCAGCCTCCTCACTCACTCACGTCCGTCTGAAGCCGAATGCGCAGTCGCCTTCTGCGCAGCTGCCCGAAATACCTTACGAGACCAACATCGTGAAAAATTCAAAGAGAAAGGCGACTTTGACCGACATCCAACCCCAACATCGCGGCAGGCAACGGGTTTACAGCCACAAAAATTCAACGAGAAGCCTCTAGAGGCCTGAAAAGCGATTTCGACTACAGCTCAAGGCCTAATTACACATTCTGATTCAATTACACATTCATTCAATACACCTATATTAAGTTTGTGGTGCTTATACTTATTACTATTCCATATTGTACTGGAACATTCATCATTCAATATTATACTATAGGCCTGGAAAATTCATCAACTAACAGTACAAGCCTGTACAGTAATGAGTAAAGCGGACTACAATCATTACAAAACAACTTCTTCGTTACTTATCATTTGTTCTTCATACACTGCTGACACAAACTCATGCCCGTTTCATCTTACGTTGTCAAAACGGGCTCTCTGTCTAGTAAGTAAATATTGTTACAATCAGCATCACTCCCTCCAATAATTAACATCTCTGTTTAATTTGTGTTTAAATTTGAGGACCCCCTGTTTACTGAGCACTGGGACCTTTCAAGTCCGGGTCAGGTCAGGAAGTCCTCTCAGGTAAGCCTGCACAAACGTTTTCAAAGGTCTGAGGGTAAGACTGAGGAGCTCCCCCTAGTGGCAATAGGCTTCCCTGCAAAGTGCCCACACCACGGAGTGTCACTGGGGAACACCGGGCTGTCCTCTCCACAGTCCTCCTGTGAATTGAACCTCCAGTGGGCTCTTACTTAACAAGGGTAGTACGTCGGGTCTTCCCTGTCCCACTTTAACAGCAGTAGCACGTAATGACAAAGTGAAAGCTTCTTCTCAGTATGGCAAGAGTTTGTCATATAATTCCAGATGAATTATAAAAAATACCTTTTCATTTTTTTAACTGTACTGCTTTATATGTGGAGTCCGTCAAATTCCAAGTTGGTCAGTCGGTCAGTCATTTTCCAACCCACTTAGTCCTGAACAGGGTCATGGGTGGTGCCAGGGTCTATCCCAGCTGGCACAGGGCACAAGGCTGGAACAAACCCTGGATAGGATGCCAGACCATCGCAGGGCAAGCACACACACACACACAGACACACCAATCACACAGTGGGGCCAGTTTAGGTTAACCAGGTCACCTAATCCTGCATGACTTTGGCCTGTGGGAGGAAACCCACACAGACACGGGGAGAACATGCAAACTCCACGCAGGGAGGACCCGGGAAGTGAACCCACCTTACTGCGAGGCAGCAGCGCTACCACTGTGCCACCGTGCCACCCCATATCATAAGTTACAATAACAACCTAAATCACACTTAACAAAAACTCACTTAAATCTTTGAAACAATGAAAAAGTTCTATTAGCGATACTGAAGTGGCAGATGCCTGCTGGGTCAGGCTCCATCTCCCCTGTGCTCCTGCTCTGGATAGGTCACTTTACACAATCAATGGACTGAAGGATATGTGTGTGTGTGTGAGTGTGTTTTAAATATGCAATCTTTAGACCCACGCACAGTGCGCCTAAATAGAAATCAAGCATGCCATGTCAGTTCATTTCTATAGCACCTTAAATAGCCAAGGTGCTCTACAACATAATAAGATATAGCAATCAACAAAACAATTTAAAGCAAATATAAGCAAAATAATCCAAATGCATGCAACAGATCACCCATCCATCCGTCCATTTTCTAACCAGCTGAATCTGAACACAGGGTCACAGAGGTCTGCTGGAGCCAATCCCAGCCAACACAGGGCGCAAGGCAGGAACCAGGGCGCCAGCCCACCGCAGGGCACACACTAGGTACAATTTAGGATCGCCAATGCACCTAACCTGCATGTCTTTGGACTGTGGGAGGAAACCCTTGCAGACACGAGGAGAACATGCAAACTCCACACAGGGAGGACCGGAAAGCGAACTCAGGTGTGCCGCCGCAACAGAACACATTCATTCTAAAAGGAAGGGCTCAAGAGTGCAGAGCAGCGTCGAATCACAAATGGGTCTTGAAGGGTATGTGGGGAACTTTGAGAATCGTCTGCCACTTGACATCAGCAAATCTACTGAACCGCTCATTGACTTCCAGACAGAAAAGATCTGAGCTTTGATATCAGTCCGAGATGACGATGGCTGAATGTATAGGACTGGCATATCTGAGGTCTGAACCCAGGATAAAACCCAAACTCTTCACAGTCAAGCTGGGCATGACACCCCCAAAGCCCACACTCAGGTTCTTTAATTTCAAATTGAACTGATTTGGATTATTTCCCATTGTCTTATCACCATCTTACACATTGAAATGAGGAGACCTGGATGCCACATACAAATCTGTTAACAGTGAAACTGAAATGTTAAAAGTTAAAAAAAATCTACAATGTAAGACTTACTGGTTTACAGCCTTCCTGGACCACCTCTGACCCACCATGAGGCTTGGACATTGCCTTTTTCTTGCAAATGTATCCATGGCTTTTCTCACAGGAATGATCGAGCCATTTGCCATCCTGAAAAGAAAGACATCTTGAAAACACCTGCCGTGGAGACTCAAGCCGGGCATGACGGAGCCACGATGCAGCAGTGCCAAGCACTGGGCTGTGAAAAGGAGGAAAACGGCAGACCAAGGAGGACAAATGTGACTAAAGGGGGTCAGAAAAAGAGCCATAAGTAACCATCAGAACTCATAACTGTATTGTACGTACCCTTCTCTTGTCATACACACGGCGAATAGGAGGGAGCTGAAGCGACCATGTGAAGGTAATGCCATGCCATGCCAGGGGGTGGAGGGTTGCACTAAACCTAATTCTGTTATCTCTACAGACCAAACATGGGAAATCCGGTCTGATGCCACATTGACGATGTCACTTCCGATCCCGGCACCAAGAACGACGTCACTTCTGGTGTGGACCCTTTAAAGACGCCATCTTTCCTGCTTAACTTCATTTCAGATCAGGACTCCAGTCAATGCACGTGAGTGCCGTTTCAAAACCCATTTGCAGCCATGGACAATACATGGGTGGCTGGTCCCATTCCTTTTGGTGTGTGTCGAGGCGAGTCATTTCACACTCTCTAAGGCTCAGCTCAGCTTCCCATGACTGAAGACGATACTCTGACCCACCCGTCGATCTCCTGCTCCCTTCTTCTTTCGCAAGACCCTAAGATACTTCAACTCTACCACTTGAGGCATCCCCAGATGACAGGGGGTCTTTTCCGGCCTTTTCCATCGGAGATCCATGACCTCTGACTTGGGGGTGCTCATCCCCGTCCCGACCGCTGCAGCACATGTCTGAGGTCACAACCCGATGAAGCCAGCAGGACCCCATCAACTGCATATGAACATTTTATTAATAAATTCAACTGTTGACGGTGACTAATGATTTGTTTTGCACCACATCTGGCCCTTAATGGACAAACCCCACCGGGCTGGACGGCAGTTGAGGAGAGGCTGGTGGTGGAGGAGCATCAGATGAACGGCTGAATGTGTGTGCATACAAACGGATGCGTGATGTGCTTACACCCAATATGGTGCATAACAGTCAGCGCTGGGCGATTACCTTTCCTTTCATGAGCACACAGTCCTCCTGGAAGCCAGAAGCATGGCTTGGCTCTCCAGTCTGCCACTTGGTGAACGTCACATGGGAGCCATCAGTCCATTCAAAAAGCATCTGCATCTTCAGGTCATTCAGTCCAATCCAGAGCTCATCGCTCGGCCCTAGGAAGGAAAGCACCCACCATTAATAAGATCTCTACCAGGCTCCATCCCTTTAGTCATCAGACATCTTCAGAAATGTGCAGGAGAAGGAAAGGACAAGGAAATGAATTGTGGTAGAAAACAAAGCACGGGTCAAAACCAAAAAATCATCATCTTGGATGAACAAGGTCACCAAAAATCAAAGTCAAGAAGCAGAACATGAAGTCAAAGCCAGGTAGGCCCACAAGAAAATTCATAAAGTGTGGCTGGAGACAACTCTCTGGAGGTGGCTTACTACTGGGGTGTTGTACCGTGTTGGCCATTGTGGATGTGGTGAGAAGTCAAGCAAAATGACACCTCTTATTGGATAACTCACAGGTGTCGATCTCCGGTCCTGGACGGTCGCAGTGGCTGCAGGTTTTCATTCTAACCATCTTCTTAATTAGTGATCAGTTTTTGCTGCTAATTAACTTCTTTTGCCTTAGTTTTAATTATCTTGACTTGGACCTCCTGGTCATTTCTTTTCTCTTAATTAGAACATTAGAACACTCTAGATGAGAACAGGCCATTCAGCCCAACAAAGCTCACCAGTCTCATCCACTTGTTTCTTCCAAAAAAAACATTAAGTCGAGTTTTGAAAGTCCCTAACGTCTTACTGTCTACCACACTACTTGGTAGCTTATTCCAAGTGTCTATCGTTCTTTGAGTAAAGAAAAATTTCCTAATGTTTGTGCGAAATTTACCCTTCACAAGCTTCCAACTGTGACCCCGCGTTCTTAATGAACTCATTTTAAAGTCACCGTCTCGATCCACTGGACTAATTCCCTTCATCATTTTAAACACTTCAATCAGGTCACCTCTTAATCTTCTTTTCCTTAAACTGTAGAGGCTCAGCTCTTTTAATCTTTCCTCATAATTCAACCCCTGTAGCCCCCCGTAATCAGCCTCGTCGCTCTTCTCTGGACCTTTTCTACCTCTGCTTCCTGCATCTGAGCCAATTCTGCACCCATCTAAAAACATCACCCTGAACTGCTACTTCTTGTAGTTTGATGCCCACCCTCTCATGTGGCACCTTATCAAATGCTTTCTGAAAGTCCACATCAATAATCTCATCTGCTCCTCTCTGGTCGTATCCTTGTGTTTCCTCCTCATAGAATTCCAGCCTGTTAGTAAAACACAACCTCCCTCTTCTGACCCCACGCTGACTGTCTTGTCCTTGCCAGGTGTTGCTCAGTCTTATCCTTAATAATTCCTTCCATTAATTTTCCTGTGATGTTTCATTTTAAGCTTACTGGCCTATAGTTGCTTGGATCTGCTCTGTCACCCTTCTTATATAATGGGATGATAATTTGCCATTTTCCAGTCCTTTCCAGTGTGCAATGACTTCCTAAAAATATGTGTCAAGGGTTTATATCTGTACTCGCTAGCCTCCTTAAGAACTCGAGGGTGAATATCATCTGGTCCTGGTGATTTGTTTGATTTCAACTTATTTAATTTGAGCTGCTCTTCTCCCTCTACAATTTCCAAATCCCTCAGTACCTCCTTAGTAGTCCCTGTTACCTCTGGGAGGTTATCTGCTTGCTCACTTTAGCAGCCTAACAATAGTGAGATGCAAAACAAGACACCGTGTGACCAGCTAACCACAGTATCTGAAAATAAAGAAAGGTGAAGGTCTCAGTAAGGTTAATCTACTCAGGTCACCAAAACATTTTGACGGCGTTCTTAGAAAAAACAGAAAATGCTGGTCAGAATTTCCAGAGTGTGTTTCCGCGTATGGCATGACTTGTCAACTTAGGACAGGCCTCTCCATTCTCCAAAGTGAACTTGTTGGATATGGCGCAGAATCAGAGCAGGACTTCACATGGGGACCCCTATTGCCAAGCACATACACTTCAATACACGCTGCTGTGCTTTACCGAGTACATATCTGTGGTGCCCTGATCAAAAGATGTTGTATAAGTTAAGGACGGGGTGATTATATTAGAACATTAGAACATTACAACACCCTAGACGAGAACAGGCCATTCAGCCCAACAAAGCTCGCCAGTCCTGTCCACTTATTTCTTCCAAAAAAATATCATGTTGAGTTTTGAAAGTCCCTAACGTCTTACTGCCTACCAACACTACTTGGTCGCTTATTCCAAGTGTCTATCGTTCTTTGTGTAAAGAAAATGTTTGTGTGAAATTTACCCGTAAAAAGTTTCCAGCTGTGTCCCCGTGTTCTTGATGAACTCATTTTAAAATAACAGTCTCGATCCACTGGACTCATTCCCTTCATAATTTTAAACACTTCAATCAGGTCACCTCTTAATCTTCTTTTTCTTAAACTTTCTTTCTTAATCTTTCCTCATAACTCATCCCCTGTAGCCCCCTGTAATCAGCCTAGTCACTCTTCTCTGGACCTTCTCTAGTGCTGCTATGTCCTTTTTGTAGCCTGGAGACCAAAACTGCACCCAGGACTCCAGATGAGGCCTCACCAGTGTGTTATAAAGCTTGAGCAGATCCTCCTGTGACTTGTACTCCACACATCAAGGCGCTATATAACCTGACATTCTGTTAGCCTTCTTAATGGCTTCTCAACACCGTCTGGAAGTCGATAGCTTAGAGTCCGCTATGACTCCTAATCCTTCTCATAAGGTGGACTCTCGATTTTCAGACCGCCCATTGTGTATTCAAACCTCACATTTTTACTCCCTATTTGTAATTCTTTACATTTACTGACATTAATTTTCATCTGCCACAAATCTGCCCAAGCCTGTCTGCTGTCCAAGTCCTTCTGTGATGATATAACGGATTCCAAATTATCTGCTAATCCACCTATCTTGGTATCATCTGCAAACTTAACCAGCTTGTTCCTTATATTCCAATCTAAATCATTTCTATTTATTAAAAATAGCAGCGGCCCCCGCACTGCCCCCTGCTGGTCACCACTCTTAACATCACCCAGTTATGGTGAGGTTTCTTGCACCATCACCCTTTGCTTCCTGTGTCTGAGCCAATTCTGCACCCATCTACAAACATCACCCTGAACTGCCACTTCTTTTAATTTGATGCCCACCCTCTCATGTGGCACCTCATCAAATGCTTTCTGAAAGTCCAGATAAATAATCTCATATGCTCCACTTTGATCGTATCCTTTTATTGAGGGTATGAGGGTGCGTATTCCACAGAGAAGTCACCAAAGTATGGCGTCAAACCAGCATGCCAGGCGAGCCATCTGTTAGTAGGCAGACTTTAGTGCAAACGAGACCTTCAGTTTCAGCTAAATCAGTGACCTGCTGAGCAGACCTCAAAGACACAACGTTGGAATTCTTCTCTTGAAAGCAGAAAAAGGCTGAGCAGGCACTTAGATAATGGGAGCTGAGCCTACCGTAGCCGAGCTGAGAGATGACAAAGCTGTGCTCCTCGATGTTGTGAATGCTGGCCAGGAAGGCCCCTTCTTTGTGACACGCGGTTGAAGCCTCCTTCCAGATCTTCTTCGATCTCTCAATGTAGTAGCAGTGGCCGGCGTAGGGCACCCAGTGGTTTTGACAGAACCCGGGCTGATCCGTTACTGCAAAGCAACAAAAGATGAGTTGACGTTTATCTGCTGTAACTTGCTCACTGGATTCAACTTTGCTTTCAGTCAATGAATCAAACGTTATTTAAAATACCAAAATACTTCTGGTGTCTCTCCTCACTGGAAATACTGACAATGAGAATCAATCTAAAAAAGGTGAGTTTAGAATTAGGGCCTTCCTAAACCCACCTTAGACCCCCATTGCCCAGGTGCCTAGTGATGTCAATCAGGCCTAACCAACACCAAAAGCCTGAATACTTCAAGAAAGGCCTGAGGACTACACACTAAACAAGGCCCAGGGGGCTAAAACCCACCATGTTGTGATGATAATTCATGAAGCAGGCCAAGGGCTTCATTGGCCTACCCAGAAGTGGCTCACCCAGTCAAGCTTACCCAAAACTATGACTTGTAGGCTTCTGGTGTAGCAGGCTGCAAACGAAGAGAGCTGTCAAAATAAGACAAACGTGTCCCAAACGAAAACAAAAGCCCCACAAGGAGGAGGATTACCATCAACCACTGGCTTGTGCACAAAAGGGAAAATTAACAATCTTTATTTACATTAACACGTCATGTCCAGAATTATCTTGATTTATGGTTGTCTGAGCTCGTTCTTCACATCGCCTCTTGTAACCTACAGAGGACTGGTGGTCACTCATTCCATCTCCAACTCGCAGGTATAAATTAAATTAAACAAATAAAGTAAATATATTTGGTTTCAAAATTCAGGTTCAATTTTAACCCCGGAAGGCACACATTTAAAAAAACGGACCTGCAGAGTCAACATCCACATCTCCTCACGTGAACTGAAGCGATGTATAAATTTATGAACACCCAACCTGGCGTCAACGCTGAGGTCGAAGTCGCATTCCCTTTTCTGCAGATGTAGCCGAGCTTCTTCGAGCACTGGTCACTTTCCCACTTGCCTCCTTTGCCAGGATTGATCACAGCGCAGTTCAGTCCAGGTACGTGAGATGGAGATCCTTAAAGGGCAGCAAAAGTTAGGCAAGGTAAGAATTTTAAGGAGTCTATGAATACGGCAGACCAAAGAGACTTTTGGGGATACCTCAAAACGAACCTTGTAAGCTTCTTCACACATGCGCCTCTGAGGTTTGCCTTCTGCTCTGCTGCTCTGGGACACAAGGGGGCATCGCTACTGATGGTAACAACTCCCACATCTCCCACAGCCCTAAGTAACCGCCCACAGTGAGAAACTGACTCCGCCCCCTGTGGTTACTCCACTATCAAAGTTAGAAATGAGAAGCTACCGGCATGGCACATCTCACTCGGGAGAGAGCAGACTGTTGACTGGAGCTCCTGCCTCAAATGGACGCACTTGAGAGAAGACCAAAGAGGGCTCTTGTTTAAATTTTAGTCAACCTGCTTATTCGTTTTTCTTTATCGGGTTCTCCATCAAGCACCTGTTTCTGTGTAAATATTAATAGGGCTGACCCAATTGGTGCCCAAACACTTCCTCCATGACCTGTGAGTTCCCTCGGTGAAATGTTTAGTGGTAGTGAGTCCCAGAGATGAGGGGCACTACGACTAAAAGCCCCGGAGCCAATGGTGATCAGGCGTGCAGGGGGGTAATGAGAAGCCCAGACGTAGAGGACCTAAGAGTACGGTTAGGTGTATAAACATGTATTTTGAGACACATTGTATGAAAATGTGCTGTATAAATAAATGTGGTTGTAACTCTAACCTTTAGGACTCTCAGACTTGAGTCAGTGTGAATGAAGTGCATTTTAAGATATCTTCAGCACTTTCTGAGATAACATCTGGACCATGTTTGAGATGTGCACTTGTGGTGTCTTACAAGGTATAAAGAAACTATTTAGAGATTTCTAGAAACACATCTGAGGTTTACGGCGCCCCTTACCCGGCCCTTTAATGGAAGGTCTAGGAGAAGGAGCCTATCTAAAAGATTACCCCCGCCCTCGGAGAGCTAGAGGGCTGCCAACACCACCACCACCATGGTGTACAACAGTACCATGGATTTGGAGCATTGAAGATCAACCCTGCTGGGGCCTGTGGCCACTGCCAGGGGGCTCCTAGGGTGCTGCTGAGCCCTTAATTGCAGCACTTCCACCACATCCAGAACTGAGTCAACAAGCACCTGGAGCACTTCTGGGTGCCTTATAAAAGGAGCCAGCAGCCACTGCTCAGGGAGCCAGAGTCAGGAGGAGGTAGACCAAGCTTGCCCAGAGGAATGGAGTAAAGAGAAAGAGAGAAAGAAGAGAAATGCATTGTGCTCTGGACTGTGTTGTACTTGTGGGAAACGGGAGAAGGTGTTTCCCACGAGGGAAAAATAAAAATAAAAAACGTGTGCCTTGAACTTGTGTCTCACATCTGTCTCTGCCGGGTTTGGGTGGCGGTCCGCACCCTGGTGGTCCACAGGTGTCTTCAATTTTATTTCACATATCAGGACACGATATTCAGAGCTCTTAGCACAGATGATAGTGTTTTTTACAGGTATTCTTAAAATGTGGCTTGGATATCTTGAAATATTTTAAGATACATTACATGGAGTTAACCCCATTTTAAAAAGTGAGGCAATGAATCTGAGGTATCGGAGAGGCCATTTTAGACGTCTTAAATGTGACTCAACATGGAGATATGTCAGGATGCATTTTAAGATATCTTGAGTACGACTTGAGATCTTGAAGTAACACCCAGACCATTCTGAGATTTAGGAAATGCATTTTGCCGCAACTTTCACCAGGAATGGATTGGAGACGGTGGCACTGACCAGAAAGCAGGAGACAGAGCTGGAGATGACACAGTTAAAGATGTTAAGATTTGCATTGGGTGTGACGAGGATGGACAGGATTAGAAAGGAGGACATTAGAGGATCAGTTCAGGTGGGACGGATGGGTGACAAAGTCAGAGAGGCGAGATTGTGTTGGTTTGGAGAGATGCTGGGTATATTGGGAGAAGGGTACTAAGGATAGAGCTGCCAGGTAAGAGGAAAAGAGGAAGACCTAAGAGAAGGTTTATGGATGTGATGAGAGAAGACATGCAGGTGATGGGTGTGACAGAACAAGATGATGAGGACAGGAAGATATGGAAGAAGATGATCCACTGTGGCAACCCCTAACAGGAGTAGCTGAAAGAAGAAGAAGCTTCAGAAGATGAGACTGGAGGAAAGGAGATGCACTAGGCACCCTATCCAGATGCTTTTCCTGTCTTGGGCCTTAGGAATGTTGGGATAGGCTAAAGCTGATCCACGACCCTAACCTGGATAAGTGGGTTTGAAAAATGAAAGGATGGATGGATGGATGAATGAATGAAATGCATCTCCAAATATCTTAAAATACCTGTCTGTGCAACTCAGAGTATTTGAAAGCCGTGTCAAGATATCTTAACACTTTGGACGTGGCACTTGACTTATGTCGACCTCAACTTGTGTCGTAGAGAGTCAGGGCACCTGCTCTTGAAAGAAAGGCACTCTGAGTCTCAGGATAGGCAGCAGGATCAAGTTTTACTTCGTGATGCACACACGGACTCAGATTGATTGAAATGAGCACCCAACGTTGGGCAAACCTGACTTTTGTTGCAGTTCTTATCACCCAACACATTTCTCATCCTCATCTGACTCCCGACATTCAATTCCCTCAAAACTGCCTCCAACTTCCACCAATATTTTCCCAACTTAATGAACATGACATCCTTTCTATTTGTCAGGCTCGCTTGACAGGCCCAGTGGTCCACACCACCAATATTTCCAGCCTAAAAGTTGACATTCCCCATCTGGAAGAGGGGAGTTTGCTTTCTCCACTCCTCTTTGTATACCAGACTTTTGACTTTTAATATATTGGTGGTTTCTAAAATACTCAGAAAAATCAAAACACATAGGCATAGGCCTTTTTAAGTTGAACCCTTACACTACTAGTGCTCAATAAGATAGAATACTTACTTGTCTTCTTGTGTGCTCATGGTTCTCTTGGAATACATATAAATTGTCAATTCTATAGATATAAATCTCTCTACAATCCCCCCCTTTGGGACTCACTAAAGCCCCAGCAGTTTTTAGAACCCAAAAGGAGACAAGGGGGACCAGACCTCAGTCTTCTTTTGGTTCTTGAACCCAAGACCATAGCAATTCTTCACAACCTCCTGGTCCTTGTTTTCTCCTCCTGGTGACCCAGAGGCCAAACACTTTGAGGGGTAGAGGGCAGTAATCCGCTGTAAACGTCGACAAAACTCTCTGTTATGTTAAAGTTCAACGCTCTTGACCAGAAGGAAAGCCAGCTTCATTGACTTCACCTCAAATCGTCTAAACGTCTAAAATGAGCCACAAGTGTCACCACAGGCAGCGGTGACAGCAACAATACAATGAGAGCAGTCGTGTCTTATGCAGAGTTCTTTTGAAGATTTTGTAGATGAAATCACAAATGTGCCACTCTTTTTAAATACAACTCATTATTTTGAACTATTTTTGATCCCAAGTTAATCACACTGCTGATGGCACAACACAACACACAATGGCGTGGCCAGCTGTGCCAGCGTTAACTTAAAGAAGCACATTACAGAGCAGTGATGACATGCATATGAATAACGGACGTTCAAATCAGTTCACTGTGTTAAAATCCACACTTACCCGGGGCCCAGTTGAGGTATCTGAAGGGGCTGCTGTCACTCCATTGCCAGCCACTTTCAAAGTCTAAACTGTTCAATCCCATCCACAAAGGGGTGCTCAAAGAATTTGTCAAACCTGTTTCAGAAGACAGAGAAGAAGCAAAGCAGCTGTGTTAGCCATCATGGAGGTTTGCACTGAAACAAGCTCCACATTCTTAAACTGGCTTAATCCACATCAAGGTCACTGGGACTTTTACGTGAATTCTTTAGAAAAAATGTTAAGGTGACCTGATTTTTCCCCCTTATACAGTTTATTAGGGAGACCATAACTGAACGGCCCACTCTTACCTCACGGTCAGGGTTGACTGCCATTGTATTTCAGTACTCCCCTTCATTTTATATCTGTAACCTCAGGTGATAAGAAAGTGCCAGAACAGACTGGAGAAGACATCACACATTTATTAACTGCTATGGGTAATATGGCTAAAACACCTCAGTACAGCGAGTGGTGGCAAAACAATCCAACATGATCAAAAGTCCCCCTAATTTGGGGTGTTCTTAAGAAATGCAAAGATTTACTTCATGAGGTAGAAGTACATCAGAAACAAGAATAATTGTGTTAAATATTTAAAATATTAGAAGTGTTCCTCAATTTCAATATTTAAAGTTTAAATATTCTCGATTGTAATAGAAATTTGTCATTTGTCACCCTTTGATGGAGGTCTGTAATGTCAAAAAATCAAAAATAAGACCCTATTCAAACCACCGAATTAAAATAGTCTGAAATGATAGCCCACATGCTTAGGTTTGAAAATTGTCATTTTGATCCTTTGGGGAGTGGCTTCTTAGGGGGCTTGGACCACCAGTGATGATTCAAACATCTAAAATATGATCACATTTGCGATCAGCACCCTTGAGATAGCATTAAACGACACTCCACATGCCGAGATTACCACTCTTCATTTGCTCTAAGTATTATGAAAAGGCTGCGGTGGGTTGGCACCCTGCCCAGGATTGGTTCCTGCCTTGTGCTCTGTGTTGGCTGGGATTGGCTCCAGCAGACCCCCGTGACCCTGTGTTCGGATTCAGCTGGTTGGAAAATGGATGGATGGATGTTATGAAAAGGGGTATCTTTGACCACTTATATTCCATTTAGGGGTGGAGCCCTGGGGTCCTTTTGAACGTTTTTGCTGAAGACACCTATTGGTTTACTCTGGATCCTACCAGTATAATTTCCTAAATAAGATATGGTTCAAAAAACATCCTAAAAATGAGGCTTTCTCAGATCTAGAGGGACAAAATTAGGGCTGGGGGGGGGGGCACCCCAAAAGCTCAACATCGTGCAAAAGTAAACATCACGAGGTGCTTCAAGAAGAACTGAAGGTCGATTTCACCTGTTCGACCTTACAGGCGGTCAC
This sequence comes from Erpetoichthys calabaricus, assembly GCF_900747795.2. Classification (NCBI taxonomy): domain Eukaryota; kingdom Metazoa; phylum Chordata; class Cladistia; order Polypteriformes; family Polypteridae; genus Erpetoichthys; species Erpetoichthys calabaricus. The sequence continues at coordinate 2,491,152 of NC_041399.2, forward strand.
TACATAATCCAGTTACTCCAAATGTGGATGTGAAAAGGAAACGTCACAATGGGAGGTGGGTCTTCATCTCAAACGCACGGCCATATTTGAGTGGATTCCATTTTCGTTCACAAGACAGTTTCTCTGGGAGTTGTCTATGAGTATTTAGCAAGTCTTTTTAGTAAAACTACACGTCTGGGAAACAGTGAGCCCAGGATTAGATAACTCGATGTGTGAGGTTAAGCGACACGAGTAGCAGGAGATATTTGATATTGACTGCTCTTGCTACGTGTTGATCAGAATGGACGATGTCACGCACGTACACTTGGGAGACAGCTTAATGGCTCTGGTGATGGTAGTTACCCACCGAACCAGGAGTTGCCACTGTTTGCTGATGCTTCCCCTCTCTTTCTCCCTCTGCACAGCTAGCCATTCCACCTCTGATGTCACTTCCGGCATCTGCACTCCTGGACCCGCCCCTTCCTGCCTGGAAGTCATATGACCAGCAGTTCTCCAGTTTCAGACTACTCTGTTTTTATGGCGTGTTTTCTTTATTTATTTTGCATCTAATTATATGGGGTCACCAGGGTGGTAGCCCACCTCTTTCACGTTGTTATATCTCACTTTACAACGCCTGATCTATCAGAGACTTTGTTAATTCCATTCTGCATGGAGACTAAAAACTATGTCCTCACCACAAACCCCACGGGGTTAGTAACGTATAAGAATAATCTCCTCTTTGGGTGGAGTTTTCCTTTTAGAAGTCATTAATGAGATCACTAATGAAGACGTCTCTGTCTCTTTAGCCTATGCTAGGAATACGAGAGCCAAGCGAAAATCTTCACCACTCTTGGCCTCCCAGGCCCACCAGCACGGTGGACTCATCTGACAGCAAAATGTATCTGGAAAAACAAAATAGAAATGCCAATACCTTTCCAAATGCTATTCTTCATAATTTGTGGAGCCCTTTTTCAAGATTGCACTGATTTTTAACAATAAATGTAACGTGCACAAACACGTCGTGGTGTAGAGAATGAAGAAAATGGGGCAGAGATGTGCGGTCAGGGGAGGCACCTATCATCATGAAAAGTAAAAAAAACAATAATGATAACATAAAATGAATTTGTCCGCTGGTCTGTGCTACACATTTGTTTTCCATCCATCCATCCATTTTCCAACCTGCTGAATCCGAACACAGGGTCACGGGGGTCTGCTGGAGTCAATCCCAGCCAACACAGGGCACAAGGCAGGAACCAATCCTGGGCAGGGTGCCAACCCACCGCAGGACACACACCAAGCACACACTAGGGCCAAGTTAGAGTCACCAATCCACCTAACCAGCATGTCTTTGGACTGTGGGAGGAAACCGGAGCGCCCGGAGGAAACCCATGCAGACACGGGGAGAACATGCAAACTCCACGCAG
>NC_041399.2:3117554-3170054 GCF_900747795.2 Erpetoichthys calabaricus
TCTCTATGAACGTTCCCGAGGCCCTACATGTACCGATGAAGATCTTAAGGACGCTCTTACCGGGATACAGCACTGGCATGATCAGATATGATGACCAGCACGTAATTTTATTTGCTGGATTATCGTTTGTCTCTCCATTACGTTATAAGCAATGTGTGACCCGTGTCTCCACCAGAGCACACATGGCATATACTGTGAGGCCTAAGATGGGCGGATTGGGTATCCGTCAATAGTGAGGTAGGGGTCTGTGGCCACGATTTCTGGGAGGTTGCCATGGAAACAGAAGCAAATCCACTTGTTAAAAAAGAGCGCGAAAAGGCAGGAAGAGAAGAAAAGGACAGAACTGAGCTTTATGGCGGAGGGGGAGAGATGTGAGCGATCTGAAGCCAGGAAGGAAATTGTTTTCATGTGGATCTCTGAAGTCCTATACGGTTTGATTGGTGGCCACCTCGAAGAAATCCCAGTATACTGAACTGGACTGGACAGTCACAAGGTTGGAGATCTGAGTGAGCAAATAACAATCTTTATATTCTGGGATAGCACATGTGAAGAATGGGAAGCATTGTGGAATATTTGATCTTATTAACACTAGAATTACCAGAGCCTACGAAAAAACTCATAGATCCGTCCCACCTTCAATTGCTTCACACTTCTCCATCAGTGTCTTTTGTCCTGTAAATGTGCTGATAAGCAGTAAGCAGCCTGCTATCACATCCCTCACCACCGCACAGTTTTCTCAGCTCAAGTCTGTTTACCTGCGTGTCAGTTGCTTGGAGTTGTATAGAGTGAGAAGTCAAGCAAAATGACACCTTTTATAAATACTGTATCGTTATTTGGAACACGTGCATTTCATGTGTGTTCCGTGTCTACAACAATCTATGTAAACACATCGTTAAAACAGAAACGTTTTTCATGTTTTAGTAATAATTTACAAAATGTAGACATGAAGTTTATAATGTGTGAAGCCTAAAGTCCAAATAGAGTTCACACGGTGAACTGTGTTCCAAATAACGATATAGTATTTATAAAAGGTGTCATTTTGCTTGACTTCTCACTCTACACAACTCCAAGCAACTGACACGCAGGTAAACAGACTTGAGCTGAGACAACTGTGCGGCAATGGAAGATGTGATAGCAGGCTGCTTGCTGCTTATCAACACTTTTACAGGACCAAAGACGCTGATGGAGAGGTGTGAAGTGATTTAAGGTGGGACGGATCTACAAGTTTTTTCGTAGGCTCTGGTAATTCTAGTGTTAAGAAACCAAATTGAGTGAACAATTTTGCGATATTCTGGGTCCAAGATTTTTATGTTATTTGTATACAGTATGTGGTGGGCAGATTCGGAGTCGGCACAGGTCTGGGGGAATTTGTGGAATTTGTATATACATCCTTAATTACATTTGGATTCTCTGGTTCACTTTTTGTATAAAAATCGATTTTATTAGTTGATGTGATCTTTCGGTGCCGCAAGAAGGGGTCCAAAGGCAGTTTGGGGTTGACGTGCAATCCAATATTTAACTCATAACTATAAATGTGGTGAATCGCACCGATTGTGTCGGGGCTTTTGAGCATTTATCTTTTCTTTTTTATTTCTGTATTTTCCACCCTCTTCCTTCCTTACATTTCTTGTATTTTCACTAATTGTCAATTCCGGTAGATTCAGAAAGAATTCAGACCCCTTCATTTTTCTCACAATTTGTTAATGTGTGCTAAAATCATTTAAATTCCACCCCCTAGAATAACGAAGCAAAAACAAGATTTCAGAAGTTTTTACAAATTAATTACAAACAAAAAACAACTGAAATATTTCATTGACTCAAGTATTCAGATGTGAAATTTGGCTCAGGTGCATCCCATTCTATTGACAATTGTTGAGATGTTTCCACACACACCTGTGGTCAGTTCAGTTGACTGGACTGATTAGGAAAGGCGCACACCTGGCTGTAGAAAGTCCACAGTTGACAATGACCAAGCCATGATGTCGAAAGAATTGTCTGCAGATCTCAAAAACAGGATTGTGTTGAGGCTCAGATCTGGGAAGGTTGCAGCATTGAAGGTTTCCAAAAGCAAAGTATCTTCCGTGATTTTAAATGAAAGAAGGTTGCAACAACCACAACTCTTTTGAGAGCTGGCTTACCTGTGCCAAACTGAGCCATCAGTTTCCAAGAAGGACCTTGGCAAGATGGGTGGCCAAGAACCCGATGGTCACTCTTGCTGAGTGCCAAAGAACCTGTGTGGAGATGGAGGAAACTCCCAGAAGGACAACCACCACTACAATACTCCCTTGATTTAATTGTTATGATAGATTGGCCAGAGAGAAACCTCTCCTCAGTTACGGAAGTCCACTTGTAGTTACAAAAGGGCTTTCCGACTGTGAGAAACGAGATTCTCTGGTCTGATGAGACCAAGGTTAGCATCATGTCTGAAGGAAACCAGGACCAGCTCTTCACCTGTGCAATACCATTAATACAGTGAAGTGTGGTGGTGGTAGCATCAAGGACTAGAGGACTTGTCAGGATCAAGATATCCTTCATGAAGACCTGCTCAGAGAGCTCTGGACCCAAGACTGGGCTGAAAGTTCCCTTTCAACAGGACAAAGCAAAGACAAAACAGAAGTGGCTTAGGGACAACACTGGGAATGTTCTTGATTGGCCCAGCCAGAGTGCAGGCTTGAACATAATCAAAAGACCGGAAAACAGCCATCCATTGATGTTCTACCTGGCAGAACTTGAGATGATCTGCAGAGAAGAATGGCAGAGGTCAGGTCAGGTCAGGTCAGGTTGGGGAGCATTCACTGGTACAGAGTGTCACCGCACCCGCAACACGGTGATACAGCTCAGGGTCCAAGTTGGAACCACATCCCAGGCATACACGCAATCCAGTCCCACCCATCTATCTGCCACTGTCAGGTGTTATGTTGGCGCCCCCTTGGACTGGTCCTCAACATTGAGCTGGATGGCTCTCGGGTAATCACGTCACATCACTGTAGTGCCATAACTGACGCTCTCTCGCAATTCAGGTAATGGCAGAGACTCTCCAACACCAGGTGTGTGTGAAGGTTGTGGCATCAAACCCAGGAAGACCCCAGACTGGAATCACTGACAAAAGGGGCTTCTACAAAAGTAAAGGGTCTGAATACTTGTGTCAATGGGATATTTCAGGATTTTTAGTTTTAATAAATTTGTAACATTCCTAGTATCCTTTTTTTACTTTTTACTTTATGTATTATGATTCCCCTAAACTCAAAGAGTGAAATGCTATATTGATGATTAACTTGTTAGCAGAGTAGACCCAGCTATTCTGCTACTTCTCCTCCTCGGCTTGTTATTAAGCAAAGACAGAAAGAAAAGAAAACAGTTATGGAACAACATAAAAGAAAAAATTACAAACATAGATATATTTTAACTGAACAATAACACACATTTACACAACAGCATCGACTAAATAAAGTCCCCTTTAGCTGTCCCTTGGGCAATTTCCCACCCCATACTCATATAAAATCCCTCAAAACAAACCAAATCCCTGCTTTTAACTAGAAAGGATGGCCCGTCCCAACAACCCCCTCATATATTTCAATAAATATGCACAAAACTCTCAATATGACCTTAAGGAACAAAAGACGTCCCGATCAGGCGAGGCACATAGATATACCCAAATACACCAATCACTCTCAGTTCGACCTTATGGACCAAACAACGCCCCCCGCCCCCTAAATCAGGTTAAGCACATACATATACATAAATATAGACAAAACACTCGAGACAGATGGATCTCCACACGAGTCCAGAACCAAAAGTCCAATGTATTATTGTGTGTGAGAGGAGGAGAAACGTGGGAAGATGAGAGGCAGATTTGAAAGAACTGAAGGAGAACCGAAGACGGTGCTATCCCGAAAGTAAAAAGTCTTAAATCTCACTTTCTGAAATTGGTAAGCCAGGCGTATGGACAGTCTTACAAAAAGGCATGCAGGTGGCCACCTCACTAACCTCGTCCAAGAGTCAGGGCAAGTCGTTTCTATTTTTTCCCCTTGGCATCGTTACTATCCGGCACTCCTTATTACTTCCTCCTTGCCTGGTTTAATTTTGGTGCTCCGGCCCTTCATTGGCTACCAACCAGAACAGCTCCCACCCATGAAGGGCAATGTCATCCATCACCACCTCACAGCTCACAGTCCTGAACTGCGAACGGCTCCTCCACCTGAAGCTGTGTGGAAGCCCCCCAGGCAGGGACGAGCAGCACACACAAAACAGATGCAATACCACGCACATAAGAAGTGTATGGCGATAACACGAGGGACGTTCAAAACATTTCTGCATTTTTATGTTTTCGTTGGAAACGGTGCAGGCGGGAGGAGTAGTCATTGGTCGTGTCTGAGAGTGTCATGTGACTGGGAAAATTGCATCACAAATGAAGGGGACAATGTAAAAAAGTGAAGTAAATTTGTTTATGAAATTCTTAATAAATAGAAAGATGTGGAAACTTTTTGAACGTCCCTCATATTTTACTTATGTGGCAGGGCTGATGAGGGAAAAGAAATAATGGAAATGATTTTAGCTGCAACACCACAAAATGTGTAAAAAGTGAAGGCGTCTGAAGACTTTCTGAAGGTTCATCACCATGTGCTCCATGCCGTAGCGTCACAGTGTCACATTAACTACTCGTCCCCTGCCAGCCTTGGACTCACCTCTGGAGCAGATGGCCGTTTTCTGCCTGCTACTCTCGGTCCATTGCCTTTACAGTTCATTTTGTCCCCTAAATTCCTTTAAAAACAGATCTTGAGATGTATAAAATGTTATTTGGAGCCCACTTGTTGTTTTTTTCTTTACCTACAGTGTTTGGCAATGAAATTTCAGGATCGTCCGGACAGATTGCCTCGCCACTTTGGCCACGGCCATATCCGATGAATGCCAACTACCGCTGGACTATCACCGTGGCTGCCGGGTCCTTCATTCGGGCTCAGATCGTCCAGATGGACATTGAGGACTACTATGACTGTTACGTTGACAAACTCAAGGTGAAGACATTCTGTTTCTCCCATCCTTCTCAGTTCAATTTAGGCAGCTGGTTAAGAAAGTGGATGAATAGAGGGATAGTGTGGTCAAGTGGTGTTGAACCCACAATCCATCAGGTCACTTCCTTTGGCAGCCTTCAGGGAGGTAGAGCTCCCTTCCACGATTGTCCCTGCTTCCTAAGATGCTTAAAACAATCAACATGAAACACCCAGATGTGTTGATTAGGGCTGAGACCATACAGTTCAGTCTTGGTGTTATCCGAAAAGAGAATCATGTTTGTCGTAGTCTGAAGGTCCTTCTGGAAGTTCCACTCCTCTTCTGTCCTCACAGATCCTCTCGAGCTTAGCCAGAGTGACTGTTGGGTTCCTGGTCGCTTTCCTTACCAGTGCCCTTCTCGCTCGATTCCTCAGTTTGGCCAAGTGGTCAGTCGTCAGTAGAGTTGTGGTTGTTCCACTCTTCTTCCATTTAACAAATACGGAGGGCATTATGATCTTGGGACCCTTCGATTGTTCCTCAAGTCTGTGCGTCGACACAATCCTGTCTCTGCGCTTTGTTTGGCAGTTCCTATGACTTCAGGGCTTGGTTTTTGCTCACATAGACAGGTGTGTGCCTTTCCTAATCCGTCCAGTCAACACAAGACACAAATGCAGCGTCTTCATTTAGGAAACCCTCAGAAATTCCGGGGTGATGCCTCACAAATTGATGCCAATGGAAGGAACGAAAAATGAGAGTCAGGATGTTAAAATTTATAAAATCACACAAGCCTAATCCTAAACCTGCCATGTCAGCCCAGCTAATCTTCGATTTGGATAAACTGAAGTAGGGCACCTGTGATTTTTTTAACGTTATGGTCTCTTAGGTCTGTTTAATACGCTGTGGCCCCCTACATGCCAACGATAGGCAGCTTAGCCTAATTGTCACCTGTGAATTGTCCCCTTATGACTGAGCTGGCGGTATGTGAGAATGTGGCAAGTGACCGCCTGGCATCCCATCGACAGCTGCCTCCCGCCGTTCAATTCAATTCAGTTCATTTTTGTATAGCGCCCTTCACTGAGGACAGGTGACAAGTTCTCTGGTGAAATGAAAATATGACTTAATACAGAATTAGCACACGTGAAAATACAGACAGAAATCACAGTAGAAATGGATTAAAATTAATGGAAGCCAACGGCATCTGTCCATTCATTAATTGTTAAACGGAGGAGAGGAAAACAAAAACTCATTCAGCCGCATCGACAAGGAAATCAAACTTCTTAGGGGTCCAGAGTCAACTTTAAGAGAGACAAAGTCAGACAGTGTCGAAGTCCTGGACTCCTCGGCCAGCCCACCACCACCTTCGGGGTTCAATTGTAGAGTCGGCGTTGAGCCGTCCAGTCTGCTATACAGACAAATGGACACATTTACCGTAATATGAAGTTCCTTACAAGTGTGAACATATTTTTGTTCTTTGAGATTAGACAGCCGTGTATTCCTCTTACTCTTTCATTCTGAGTGGCTCCTTGCTTCCTTTTGCCCACAGTTCTTTGATGGGCCCGATGTCCACTCGTACCCACTGGGCACTTTTTGTGGCATCTCTCCTCCTCCTCCAATTCAAAGCTCCGAAAACGTCATGACCCTGCAGTTCCTGTCAGATGACATCATCAGCGGAAAAGGCTTCTTCATCGAATGGACTGCAATCGAAGAGTCCGGACCGGTGCCCACCGTCCCACCAGGTCAGTGTTGGCAGGCTGTTATTTTACATCCCTGGCTGACGGATGTTTGTTGTTTATTACTTTGATGATTTTCTTTGTGGTTCGTTTATATTTAATGTAGTGTGTATGGTTTGGTTTAACGTTTAATTTATTCTGGCCTGTCTCCTGTATGTGGAGCCCAAGGAGGTGGGGCCACTTGATCCTGCTTGTTCTTATACTTTAGTATCATTTATCACTTTTTGGTGTTTCTTCATCATATTTATCTTTGATTTTATACACCTAATATGACTTTTTGAGCATGATGAATTCAAACTTACCATCACTATTTGCTTTTGAAAAGTATTAAAAGTGGTTAAAATTGTTTTGCACTTTGTCTGGGAATACCGTAGTCAGGCTGTGACTCCCAGTTGTCAAAGCTGTTGGTCATGGAGGCCACGGAATGCAGTGTCAGTAGTGCAGCAGTTTGAAATACCAGCTCTATTGTCCTGTCTCTGTCCAAGATTACGGATGTAAAAACAAAAGCAAAATTAATTTTAACAGACTCTTTTCTTGATTTTTATCGTTACAATTGTTTAACCACTTTCCTTTGACTTTGATTCTCAAATGACATATTGGGATCAGGAGTTTCTCCGTGAGAGGTTTTGATCTTTACCTTACATATGACGACGCCTGATCCTTTGTACTTACGCTGCTGTTTCCACCTCTTACCAGTGCAGAAGCTGCATTGTTGGACCAGCATGTACTTCAGACTCCAATTTCATCAATTTGGATTCTTGTTGATTTTTTGGATTTCCCAGCTTTTGGATCCTGCAATTATTTAAGCTTCTGTTTCTTGAATTGTGATTTTAATTTGTTTAAAGCGAATGTGTATTTGTTTCTCCTTTTACCTACCTTGCCCTTTTGTGTTCTTTTTAATTTCAAACACATTTTGTTTTAGTTTGTCCTTTGGATCACAAGTTTCTAACAGTTTTCATCTCCTCCTCTTCTAGGTTATTTTTAAATATTTAAAAAAGTTAAAGGCCCATTTTAGGCCAAAGCAGGCCAGGTCACTGCCTTTTGAGTTTGGGACTAGGCTTCCTCTGGTGGTGAGGCCTGCTCCCTTTGATGAGAGCAAGTCTGACCTGCAATACTTTGTGACACTTTGATGTGGCGAGGTCATCACAGTGGCTATCACTGGTAGGGGGTTAGGGATGCTAAGTAACATGGGCACTAATGGCATTTAATTATTACTGCATTCATATTCTGGGAGAAAGATGGCAAATACAAATTTCATGGCCAGAAATTCTACATGGACACCATGTGAACTCTGAGCCACAAATCGGAAAATTCTGAAACAACAAAGCTTCCTGAATTGTAACATAACAATGGCCTTTTACTTAAAATAAAAATATAACAAAAAGTCAATCAGAAATTCTATTTTTTTGGGGGCAAATGTTATTTTGAGCAAAGTGAAATACATGTCATACATTTAGTTTGTCTTTATTTGCACAAACAATGGAGTTTTCTCTTTAATTGGTTTTGTTTTGCAGACCAAGTAGTAAATCGTCAGTGACCTCGAGTTTCTCTGAATAGTCAGACTGGAAATTCACGAGAAAGTACGCAAGTGGGAAGGTGAAAGGTTGCAGTTAGTACAGTATTGTTGTGTGTGTGTGTGTGTGTGTGTACGGCAACAGGACTAACTTGCGGGATTTGCACCATTGCAGTGTGTCTCAGAGCTGTGGACCTTTAGCAGACCACAACTAACGCTAAGTTCAATTGCAGTGGGCTTCTGGGAGTTGGAGATGGGGAACAAAGTTGCAATGCTAATGAACACCACTGCGTGAGCAGGTTTAATAAATCTATTGCAGTATGCGATGGTAGAGAATAATTTCTGCGCACAGGCAGACGGTTACAGACATGAAAAGCACAAATATGCTATTAAAGATATCCAAACCACATTTCATATTTATATTTAGACTGAAGTGTTGTGTGATACACAAACCAATCTGTTTAACTCAATTCCACAAAAATGACAAGTGATGCGTGGAAATATTTATATTGCGTAAAGTTAGAAATAGAAGAATACAGATCACCATACCTTTAACCATTAACCTTCAGTAAAAAAATACAGAGTTGGTGTCTCTAATTAGAAAATCGCTCGTCCCCCAGTTTGCAAAGTGCGCATTAAAAGCTGCTGTTAGTGTCCTCCACATTCCTTCAGAGTGTCATGGAGGTGTGTTTGCGGGTGTCCTCCAGATCTGATATGAGCTCTCTCACATTATCTGTGCCCTACTGCGAAGTTTACACTGTGATGGAGTTCTTTATGAATATTATCCAGCTTCTTATTATATTTTATACAGTTTTGTGACTGTTGGATTCATTTGGTTTTTAGGAAAAGCCGGGTGCATAAGGAATGGCAAGTATTAACACCTCTGTCTTATCTAAGTAATCGAGAAAATGATTTATAACATTACCAGATTAAGCTCCAGGGTGTCACACGCATATATTAACACTCTATGAACATCAGATCATAGGGAGGGTGGTCCCCCCTTGAAGATTTAAGCCAGCGGTCACTCATACATTTGGTCAAGGTCTGTGATTTAATGTACAAGTAACTGGGTACAAGTTAACATAGACGAGCGAGAGGTACTACTGAAATAGAAAAATGCTGGTGCTATTGAGAGAGGGCAAGACATTAGAAATTTCACGGCTGTAGCTGCAACACAAGTACCCCAAGGTAGTCAGTCGGTGACAGCGGGAGACATCTGAAGTGATTCTGACCTTCCAGTCCGGAGTTAAGGCAGATCAAGATCCTAAATTCCTGATGCAGCTACAGTCGAATATTCTTGCCTAGTGCTCAGTGCAGTAACACGCACAATATAAATACATGTGATCTTACAATTGCTCTCCAAATAGGAAGACAGAATTAATCGATAGCCCTTACATATTTACCTTATGAAAGATAAATTAATACGTCTTGGCTGAGATCATCCACGTGCTTGAGAAGGGGAGTGCGGGGGGGGTGATTGGTGCAGCACTTGCATTGTTTTTTCTCACATATGACAGGGCGCACAACCAGATCACATTGATGGTAGATCATCATCCTCCCCTGAGTTGCAGAGAGTCAGTCCTGCTTCACATACGATTCTACTAACATTTACCTTTTGTCGTCATTGATTTCTACAGTGTATACTTTCCATTGATTTCATGGCCCTTTCAGGTGCTTGATGTAAATAACGTTTACAATAACGACAGCGACAATCATTTCAGTCTGATGTAGCTTTACAGTTACCATTATTTTTATTAAGTTTACATGAGGATGTACTCTTTGTCCATTCCTTTAAGTCGAGAACAATTTGTTAATCGAGAGAGGGTGAGACGTTAGTTGCTGGTGCACCTCCATTATTGGGCAATCAGACGGCCAGAGACACAAGTCCAAAACAAGACGGATTGTTAAACTTGATGTTCATGTTGTTCTGCTGTTCACTGCACCAGCACTTGAAGATCGTCTGCTCTTTGTGCCATTGGGCGTAGTCTGGGCTTCATCTGCACCATCTTAGGTGCTCCAACCCTGACCTCCTGTGTCCCTAAATGGCTCAGTGTGTGCATCTGGATTAGTTTGTGATTTGTACCTTAGATCTGCTTTAGAAAGTTACACGTTGGTAATCCTAAATTTGTTTGACCACGTGAGTTAAACAATCCGTTATGCGTATTTTTCTGTAAATGACTGAGGTTTGCACATGTGAGGAATCCATTTTGAATCTGGGAAGTAAATATTCATGAACATCTTGATTTTCTTCATTTACGCAGTGCTGTTTGAAGATCATGTGATCTGGATTGTTACGCCGATGACATAATAACTACGGTGGCCTTCATACTATAAATGATCTCTCTATGGATTAAATGACAACAAAAGACTCTTCACTGACAGTTTGCTCATTTCCTAAGTAGGCCCTCGTTGGTTGGATTTTGCTTTGCAATCGACTCTCAGGTTTCGTTTGGCGTTTTGATGTTTTGATCTCACGGTTCTGACCATCGCTATGCCTGGCTGTTACCATCTCCCAGTATATTTTGGTGCTTACAATAATCTCCGGGATGTGCCCGTAACAGTAAGAAAAATGAAACCGTGACGATGTCCACACTACTACATTATGTTTAAAAACAACAATTTAAATAGAAATGATTCCTGTTCACACTAAAACAGCTAAAAATCCACATGACGTAGCTTTTCGCCCGCACCGTGAAGGGATAGTAAATGCTGCCGGCCAAGGGATCTACCACAAAACTGTAGTGGTCAGTAAATGATTTGCTTTTTTGTGCAAATAAATACAACTGAGATGCGTACAAGCAAGCGTCACTGGACACAACTCTTCTGTGCTTGCTCTGTCGGAATTTACTTTTCTTCTGTGAAGGATGACCAATCAGAGAATGAGGAGTTGTAAGGAGCAGGATCCAATCAAGGAAGAGACCCGTAATAAGCGCAAACCAATCAAAGTGCGATTAGAGTCTGGCGTTTTTGAAATTCTACATTTTTACCCGTCCAGACTACAACACTAAACAGGTATTTTCTGAATTAATACGACTCTGCAGAGCTTTTTCAAAAGTCTCTGTTTCCGTGAGTTTGGGGGGGAAAGGCGAAAACAGAGACTAATGTCTCTTTGAATGAGAATGTAGTAATGTGGACGTAGCCTGAAACGCTGTGTAAAATGAAATGCTGTACATGCTAGTAATCACTAAATGTTGGACTGTACATCAGCCATGACTGGAGTAGGCCTTGTGAATAAGACTACAAGGCTACAAGTCGGACTCTTCTTCATTTCAGGAGCTTGTGAAGGTGTCATCATCGTCGGCGACTCCCCCGGCTTCCTCTTCTCACCTGGCTGGCCAGCGAACTACCAGAACAACCTGCACTGCATGTGGCTGATCAGAGCGCCGGACTCCACCGTGGAGTTCAATGTCCTAGCTGTCGATATCGAGGCCCATAGCACCTGTTATTACGACAGCCTCATCATCAGAGATGGTAAGGATTTGCTTGTTAATAGTCTGGGTTTCTCTTTGCCTTCTTTTTTCTTCTATTCTTCCAAAAATGATCCACGGCAAAAACAAAACGTGACTCGAATGGTTTCTTCTCCAGGTGTGCTCATCTCCTAATCTTTAGAGCATTCCATCTAGTTCATCAAGAACAGGCCATTCAGCCCCATGACTTCTGAAGGTCCCTAAAGTCTTCCCAGTCACTGTGGTTCTTTGTGTGATACAATTACTGTAAAGGGAATTAAAAGTCCTAAAAAGAGAAGACAATCAGTTTAATCCACGCATTGACAAAGATGATCTAGCAGAATTTCTCCATCTAGATATTACGGAAGACAGGAGGTGTTATCGAGCTCCAAACCCCACACAGAACTGGCACTCACACAGTCATAGGTTCAAATAACAGAGTATATAAATATATTGTGGGAGATGGCCGGCTGTTCATCCCGGACAATACCCCCAGGCCGCTAGATGGAGCCCTCCCTGTAGCATGGAAGTGCCCCGAAGACCAGCAGGGAATTATGGACAATGGAGTTTTTATTCCCGACCCTGCTGGACACCATGGGGCCCACCAGAGGATGCTGCAGGGAGGCTCAAGGACTCTTACGTGCCCTATAACCCGGAAGCACGTCATGATCATATGACCAGAAGGAACGACGTGTTTCCGGGTTGAAGAGAAGGACTTTTTATCTGACCCGGAAGTGATAAGAAATCACATGGACTGTAGGATAGGAAACACTTCCGGGTCAGGGAATATAAAAGGACTGTGGGAAAGCCCAGACGCTGAGCTGAGCTGGGAGATAGGGTGGCGAAGTGTCTGGGAGAGGAGGATTGGTATTTGTATTTGGAGAATTGATTATTGTATGAGTAGTGTGGAGTGGAGGGTGCTTTGTGCACGTTATTATCATAAAATAAATAATAATTGTACAGTTACCTGGTGTTTGGCGTGGTACCTGAGGGTGCAAGAGGTCGATAAAAGCCTCTACTGCTACAATATAAATAAGTATATAAATATTTTTCCAAATACCTTCTAATGTACTAGGGTGTTGTACCATGTTAGCCATTATGAATGTAGTGGCTCTAGGGTGGAGTGGTGGCTCTGAGGCTAAGGATCTGCGCTGGTGTCCAGAAGGTTGCCGGTTCGAATCCCCATCACTGCCAAAAGAGACCCTACTGTGCTGGGCCATTGAGCAGGACCCTTAACCTGTAATTGCTCCAGGGGCGCTGTACAATGGCTGACCCTGTGCTCTGACCTCAAGGGGTATGCGAAAACGAACAAATTCCTAATACAAGAAATTGTAGAAGGCGAAGCAAAGAACAAGTCGAGCAAAATGACCCCTTTTATTGGCTAACTAAAAAGATTGCAACCTTTTGAGGCCACTCAGGCCCCTTCTTCAGGGGGTCTTAATCCACAGCCATCTTAGGTGCTCCAACACTCACCTCCTGTATCCCTAAATGGCTCAGTGTGAACATCTTCGTGATTTGATGACATCTCGCCTGAAGAAGGGGCCTGAGTTGCCTCAAACGGTTGCATATTGTAATCTGTTTTTGTTAGCCAATAAAAGGGGTCTTGACTTCTCATTAAATACCTTCTAAATAATACAGAACGTAAACGGATGGTGAATCCTTCCTTTTCTCTCTTCTTCTCCCAGTTCCTCTTCCCCTCTCAAGTGTTGTCCTCTGTCTCCCAACTCCGACTCTCCTGAAATGAAGAGGAGTGGTTATCATTATACCGGACACGGAAGTGACTTCTGGTGCCCCACCACATTGCATCCAGGAAGCACTTCCTGGTCAGGTTGAAGTCTCTAAAAGTCAGGGATGGTTCCTCCCTGCAGCTCCCTCTGCTGGTAGGCATGGTATACCACAGGGCTGTAGCATGGGACTACAATTCCCAGCATGCTTGTAGGTTGAAAAGCAGGGAGAGTGACACAAGAATGCTGCCCTTAGTATATCAGAGAAGTTGGAAAGCCAACTCTTTGGATCCCTTCATGCTTCTGGCCCCCCTTCCTGGTAAGGGATCACTTCTTGATCTGGTTGGGATGCTACACAATCACGGATGACACTTACAATATACCTTAATGTGGCGAAAGGCCTCTTCTTGCTTGCGTGGAGTTTGTTGGTTGTGGCTCTGTTAGGGCTGGGCTAGATTTAAACTTTTTGATTTGATACGTAGTTCATAAAAATCAATGTGCAAAATCTAATATCACATTGCTTTGCACTTTTGTGGTTTTCCACACCTTCTTCTGAATGTTAGATAAATCTGCAAAGTTCCCAGTGCACTTTCTAAACATATTTACTTTGGCTCCTAGCGTGAAAACAAAATAGAGAAAGAGTCTAGAAGAGGTAGGGGTTGTCACTGGCTCAGCTTTCATCTGGGACGACGGTTCAAGCAGTACAACATTTGGCAGAACAATTACCACTGCTGCTTCTGCTGAGCCTTCTTAGTGATGGAGGTGGTGTCAATGTCCAGCTGAGATGATAGTCATGCAAAAAAATATCTGAAGGATTCCACCATAGTGACCGCAGATTCCTTCATTTCTAAGGGGACAGCTCATAACTGCTGTTTGTGAAATTCGAATGTCTTGTGGGGGTTTGAGCAGCAGGTTTTTGGTGGCACACCAACTCGCATGATGAGTCACCACCTTTCTGTCATCTGTTTCACGACTAATGACGTGCTGCTCGGTGTATAAGCAATCACCAACCAAAAAATGGTGGTGAAAAAACAAAGAAAACTCCAGGAAGCCATGAGAAGACCGTCACTGAAGTGGGGGCCCGATGTATAGAGTCTGCCATTTTTGTCATTGCATTGGAAGGATTTTCAGGATTGGATGACGTTATCTCCCGTCTGTCCGTTGGCTTCAAAGGTGTGCCGGGCAATGTTCTAAGGCTTTATACTCTTTTTTCATGTGCAGACCCCCACTTAGGTAAATCATGACAGTCCAAGCAAGAAAAAGAAGATCCAATGTCATGCTGACTCTGACACACGGAAATAGTACAGTGCCCATGTTGCAGTTGTCCCTTTCTTGTCTTCTAATGCTTGCCTAGAAGTTCAAAATGATGAGACTCCCTGTGCTAAATCTGGCTTTGTGTTAGCTGTACATGTGAGTGGAAAGAAGAGTAGATTTATAAAATATTTGTACAGAGCACAGTGACATAGGGTGGCATGGTGGCACAGTGGGTAGCGCTGCTGCCTCGCAGTAAGGAGACCCGTCTGGGTTCGCTTCCCAGTCCTCCCTGTGTGGAGTTTGCATGTTCTCCCCGTGTCTGCATGGGTTTCCTCCCACAGTCCAGAGACATGCAGGTTAGGTGGATTGGCGATTCTAAATTGTCCCTAGTGCAGTGGTTCTCAAACTGTGGGGCGGGCCACCCTAGGGGGGCGCAAAGTAACAAAAAGGGGGGACGTGAAGATGTGAAAAAAAGAAAACAAGAGTCGAAAATATGAAAAATACATCTATTGAAACCAAAACAAATTAACTTAAACTACATTCTGATACTAGAAAAATAAATACAGAGTTAGATAAATGTTGATAAAAGTTAAGTAGGTATAATAAAATATGCATCTATAATATATCATTAATTAAAAAAGAACAAATTGGTATTAGTGGGCTCCTTTCAAAAAAACATTAGGGGGGCACGATTAAAACTGTTATGAAAACTCGGGTCGCAAATACTTAAAGGTTGAGGAACGCTGGCATAGTGTGTGCTTGGTGTGTGTGTGTGTACCCTGCGGTGGGTTGGCACCCTACCCGAAGTTTGTTCCTGCCTTGTGCCCTGTGTTGACTGGGATTGGCTCCAGCAGACCCCCGTGACCCTGTATTAGGATATAGCGGGTTGGAGAATGACTGACTGACTGACAGTGACATATTAAACTTATAATCTGATTGCAGATGGCCACTGATGCAAAATAAAGAAAAGACGGTTTACAGGACGAGTTCGAAATGAAGCCGACTAACAGGAAAATTACTGGGCTTAAATATGGAGGAAAACAGGAAGGGGTGGAGTCAGGATGGGCGGAACAGGAACTGAATGTGATGGTATGGGGAATTCTGGGAATGGGAAATGACATCATCCGTGGGTGGATCAGTGGTGATGTCATCAAGAAGCCAGCTCTTTTGGTGAACTGCAGGGCAACAAGAGGAGAGAGGATTACTTGAGAGTGCCAAACCCCTGGTCTGGTTGACAAATCTCAATATTTGAACCTGCAAACTGTCCCCCATGTGCACACGTGTGTGACAGCATTAATAAAAACACATCTTCTGCAATATAAGTGAAGGCCAGACCTTGTTCTTTCAGATACACATACAGTGCATCCAGAAAGTATTCCCAGCGCTTCATCACTTTTTCCACATTTTGTTATGTTACAGCCTTATTCCAAAATGGATTAAATTCATTTTTTTCCTCAGAATTCTACACACAACACCCCATAATGACAACGTGAAAAAAGTTTACTTGAGGTTTTTGCAAATTTATTAAAAATAAACAAACTGAGAAATCCCATGTACATAAGTATTCATAGCCTTTGCTCAATACTTTGTCGATGCCCCTTTGGCAGCAATTCCAGCCTCAAGTCTTGTTGAATATGATGCCACAAGCTTGGCACACCTATCCTTGGCCAGTTTCGCCCATTCCTCTTTGCAGCACCTCTCAAGCTCCATCAGGTTGGATGGGAAGCGTCGATGCACAGCCATTTTAAGATCTCTCCAGAGATGTTCAATCAGATTCAAGTCTGGGCTCTGGCTGGGCCACTCAAGGACATTCACAGAGTTGTCCTGAAGCCACTCCTTTGATATCTTGGCTGTGTGCTTAGGGTCGTTGTCCTGCTGAAAGATGAACCGTCACCCCAGTCTGAGGTGAAGAGCGCTCTGGAGCAGGTTTTCATCCAGGATGTCTCTGTACATTGCTGCAGTCATCTTTCCCTTTATCCTGACTAGTCTCCCAGTCCCACAGCATGATGCTGCCACCAACATGCTTCACTATTGGGATGGTATTGGCCTGGTGATGAGCGGTGCCTGGTTTCCTCCAAACGTGACGCCTGGCATTCATACCAAAGAGTTCAATCTTTGTCTCATCAGACCAGAGAATTTTCTTTCTCATGTTCTGAGAGTCCTTCAGGTGCCTTTTGTCAAACTCCAGGTGGGCTGCCATGTGCCTTTTACTAAGGAGTGGCTTCCGTCTGGCCACTCTACCATACAGGCCTGATTGATGGATTGCTGCAGAGATGGTTGTCCTTCTGGAAGGTTCTTCTCTCTCCACAGAGGACCTCTGGAACTCTGACAGAGTGACCATTGGGTTCTTGGTCACCTCCCTGACTAAGGCCCTTCTCCCCCGATCGCTCAGTTTAGATGGCTGGCCAGCTCTAGGAAGAGTCCTGGTGGTTTCGAACTTCTTCCACTTACGGATGATGGAGGCCACTGTGCTCATTGGGACCTTCAAAGCAGCAGAAATTTTTCTGTAACCTTCCCCAGATTTGTGCCTCGAGACAATCCTGTCTTGGAGGTCTACAGACAATTCCTTTGACTTCATGCTTGGTTTGTGCTCTGACATGAACTGTCAACGGTGGGACCTTCTATAGACAGGTGTGTGCCTTTCCAAATCAGGTCCAGTCAACTGAATTTACCACAGGTGGACTCCAATGAAGCTGCAGAAACATCTCAAGGGTGATCAGGGGAAACAGGAGGCACCTGAGCTCAATTTGGAGCTTCATGGCAAAGGCTGTGAATACTTATGGACATGGGATTTCTCAATGTTTTTTATTTTTAATAAATTTGCAAAAACCTCAAGTAAACTTTTTTCACGTTGTCATTATGGGGTGTTGTGTGTAGAATTCTGAGGAAAAAAATGAATTTAATCCATTTTGGAATAAGGCTGTAACATAACAAAATGTGGAAAAAGTGATGAAGCGCTGGGAATACTTTCCAGATGCACTGTAGATATATATATATATATATATTCATAGCATTCATAGTCTGAATCACCTGGTAGGTAACCACCCATACAATCAGATCGAGATTCAGACTACGAATGCTATGAATGTAATTACTCCGATCTCCAGGCTGTCAAATAAATGAACCAAGTGCTGTGGCGCAACGTAAAGGGGCTTTGCCTCTGACGCTGATGTCCGAGGTTCAATCCCTGCGAGGGGTGCAGTGAGTGTGTATGCCTGATGAGCCCAAATAAGGGCGAAACACGTGTTGCATACTTTTTGCATTATTTGATAGGAAACTATCCAATATATATATATATATATGTATAGTGACAGATGGCTGGAGTCTATGCCTGGCCGGGATGCCCCTTCACCACATCTGCCAGGGGGACAAGGATGGGAAGCCCAGTATCTCCCCCTGGATGCTAGATGGCAGCATCATTGGGTTGCAGCGGTGCCTTGGACTCCCCCAGGGCTTCATGGGAGTTGGAGTTCTGTGCAGCTCTGTGGTGTTCCGTGGGCGCCGCCAGGGGGTGCTGCAGCAGGAGCAGCTGGCCCCTTTTGGGCACTGGTTTTGCCTTACCCAGAAGTACAGCCGGATGTCAGCAATCAACCTCCTGGAGCACTTCTGGGTGTCTGATAAAAGGGGGCCAACAACCACCACTCAGCGGCCAGAGTCGGGAGGAGGAGGACGAAGCTTGCTGAGGAGGAGGAGTGGTGGAAGAGAAGAGAGAGGACGTTGTTTTTGTGTTTATTTGTGCTTGGGACTGGGTATTGCCTGTGGGGTTCATGGGGAAGATGTGCCCCACAGGTGAAGAAAAATAAAAGTTTATTTATTTTTATACGTGCCTCCGGGTCGGGCACAATATAGCGCCTTTTCTTACAATATATATGTATATAAACATATATAGTTTTCTTTTTTTTTATTAATCAGGGTTGGCGCTCCTTTTATTTTGTGCGCTTTTCTTCGCTCACATGACCACTTCATATATAAACACACAGGAGACACCCAACAGTGAACGCCGCTCCAGTTCTTAATTATGTCTGACGGCTGTTTTGTATTTGCAGGGAAGAACATGTTGTCACCGATCTTGGCCACTGTGTGCGGTCGAGAGCTCCCTGGACCAGTCCGATCTTCTGGGGACAGCATGTACATAGAATTTATCTCAGACGGCTCCGTCACCAGAGGAGGCTTCAATGCTTCGTACCACAAGAGTGAGTTCATTACATCTTCTTCCCGGAATCTGTCCATCCTCACCTTCATGGCGTCCCCATCTTCCCAAAAGCCAGTGGCTTACACAAATGCTTCTGTTCTCTTTTCATTGTGCTCAGGTTGTGGAGGGCTTTTCCACGCCAACCGAGGTGTCATCATGTCTCCAAATTATCCGCAGTCATATACCCCAAACCTGGTCTGCACATACCACGTGATGGTGACCAGTGGGTTTACGGTGGCTGTGCACTTTGATGCGCCATTCCAGGTCATCGGTTCTGGCAGCACGTGTACAAGTGGGGACTACATTGAGGTAAGAGTGGGCCCCCTAATGATAAGTGGGCTTGGTGAGACTCTGTTATCCTGTGGACGGCCATCACGCAATGAACTGCTAGGTGAAGCAATTCTCAAGATCCTGTCTGGGAGTTGGGGAAGCCTGAAATCCATGTTCTTGTGTCGTGATGAAGATCAGGGAGGCCATATTAGAGTCATGTAGACTGGAGGAAAGTAACAAGGGGTGACATGAGAAGGAACAAGTCATTTTGACACCTGGGTTTTGGTTTCAGCTCAGATTTACATGACATACTTTTTCTAAATTGACAAGGGCTTAACTGAGTATTTCTATGGCCTTGAATAGACCCCCATTACAGCCAGAATAACCACTGGACCACATCTGGGTGGCCTGTCTTATTCAGGGATACTGGGAGGTCACATTTCCAGTGAAAATCCACTGCAGCCTCAGCCCAGGCTGCCAGTTCAGGTGCCGATTGTGATAGCTGGGCAATGAAGAAATGCCAGTCTTTGACAAGGCTGCATCATGAAACAACCTCTTGGACCCAAGACATACATTGGGTACCCACCATTCACTACCAGCATCCAACCTGTGCTTGAGGCCATTTGTTACGGATGTTCTTTAACTAACCCAAAGCTTAACTCTCTGACGGGCATTTTGAGGTTTCCACCTGCATAAACCTCTCAACTGCGATCTGCTCACAGATATCTCACCATATAGCTGTCTTCTGTTTAAAGGAGGCACCCTGGGCTGAAACACCTCAGCTGACATCCTTCATGTCTCTGCATCGCCAGTCTGTAGGAAAGAATCTACAAGGCTCTTTGTTTCATTTTATAAGATGAATGAAAGGCATCTGTACCCTTCATTTCAGTTGAGAAATGGACCTGATGCTTCATCGCCACCCCTTGGCACCAACACTGGAAATGGGCGCTACTGTGGTTCAGCGCCACCTGCTACCATGCACACCTCTGACAACCAGCTGTTTATTCGGTTCCAGTCCGATTCGAGTGCCGAAGGAAACGGATTTAAACTGACGTATGAGGCTCTGAGTTACGGTGAGTCCGTTAGATAGATGTGAAAGGCACTATCTATCTATCTATCTATCTATCTATCTATCTATCTATCTATCTATCTATCTATCATTATATAGTGTCTCTATCTATCTATCTATCTATCTATCTATCTATCTATCTATCTATCTATCTATCTATCTATCTATTATATAGTGCCTTTCACTATCTATCTATCTATCTATCTATCTATCTATCTATCTATCTATCTATCTATCTATCTATCTATCTATCTATCTATCTATCATTATATAGTGTCTCTATCTATCTATCTATCTATCTATCTATCTATCTATCTATCTATCTATTATATAGTGCCTTTCACTATCTATCTATTTATCTATTATATAGTACCTTTCAGTCTATCTATCTATCTATCTATCTATCTATCTATCTATCTATCTATCTATCTATCTATCTATCTATCTATCTATCTATCTATCATTATATAGTGTCTCTATCTATCTATCTATCTATCTATCTATCTATCTATCTATCTATCTATCTATCTATCTATCTATCTATTATATAGTGCATTTCTATCTATCTATCTATCTATCTATCTATCTATCTATCTATCTATCTATCTATCTATCTATCTATCTATCTATCTATCTATCTATCTATTATATAGTGCATTTTTCTATCTATCTATCTATCTATCTATCTATCTATCTATCTATCTATCTATCTATCTATCTATCTATCTATCTATCTATCTATCTATCTATCATTATATAGTGTCTCTATCTATCTATCTATCTATCTATCTATCTATCTATCTATCTATCTATCTATCTATCTATCTATCTATCTATCTATCATATAGTGCCTTTCATATCTATCTATCTATCTATCTATCTATCTATCTATCTATCTATCTATCTATCTATCTATCTATCTATCTATCGTGCCTTTCACTATCTATCTATTTATCTATTATATAGTACCTTTCAGTCTATCTATCTATCTATCTATCTATCTATCTATCTATCTATCTATCTATCTATCTATCTATCTATCTATCTATCTATCTATCTATCTATCGTGCCTTTCACTATCTATCTATTTATCTATTATATAGTACCTTTCAGTCTATCTATCTATCTATCTATCTATCTATCTATCTATCTATCTATCTATCTATCTATCTATCTATCTATCTATCTATCTATCTATCTATCTATCTATCTATCATTATATAGTGTCTCTATCTATCTATCTATCTATCTATCTATCTATCTATCTATCTATCTATCTATCTATCTATCTATCTATCTATCTATCTATCTATCTATCTATCTATCATATAGTGCCTTTCATATCTATCTATCTATCTATCTATCTATCTATCTATCTATCTATCTATCTATCTATCTATCTATCTATCTATCTATCTATCTATCTATCTATTCAAAAAGTCTTCAGACCCCTTTCTTTTTTGCACACTTTGTGTTGTACTTCATATTAATTTGTTAAATTTGCCAGTTTTGCCCACTAATCTACACTCAATCGCCCCAATGACGAAGTGAAATCATGTTTTCTGAAAGGGTTGCAAATGTAAAATCAGAATAGAAATCTCTCCTTCATAGAAGTATGCAGACTCTTAATTCAGTACTTTGCCTTCCTGCTCGGTTATTCAATTTCGCCTGGACGGTCACAACTGGGAGCTCTGGGGGCTCCAAAGGTCTCCCATTTTCTATTGGCTGAGTCCTCTTAGAACTTGTAAGCTTCAGAGATGGTTTGCTCCCCTTGCCCTGATCTTTGCCTCAGCACACTTTGATCGCGGAGGTCCACTGAGAGTTCCTTGGACTTCATGTCTTGGTATTGTCCTGACAGGCCGTGTGAATTCCCAGGTGCCTTTTCTAGAGACTATAATGCTGTCAATAGGATTTAGTGCCAAATGCTGGCCACTCTTTGTATTCTACTGTAAGTGACCATATCACATATTTTATTGTCCTTTTTTTCTGAGCAATGAGAGATGTAAGTAAGTTACCTTTTAAAGCAGCGCGCCCCAACACAGCACTGGTCACCACTCATCTCCCACTTCGATTTCTAATTCCTCTGCCGTCCACACACAGCGTCAATGGTGTGAATTTTGCTGGTCACAAATTTCTTTCTTTGCAAAGCGTAACTCCCGGTGTCTCTGCAAGATCAGCGTCACCAGAATCGCAGGCTCAATGTGAGTAAATGTTAAACGTGATTTTAAAGAGTAAAGAAAGGAGAGACCTGATTAAGTAAGCCATCCGTGTTAACAGGACGTGAGTGCGACTCCAATTTAGTTCAGAAGGAGTGTTCAAAACGCACCGCCGGTGTTCAGACGCGTAAAGACGCAAAGCCAAATGAAGAATAACCGGGGGACTGGGAGCAGATTAGGGGAGCCTGCTGGGTCGGAGACTTTGAGCTTCTCTGTGTGATGAATTCTGAATGGTCTGACTAACTTGTGCCTTGACAGCTTGTGGAGGAAGGATTTACCTGGCTGACTCCGATCCCCCCGGATACGTCACGTCTCCCAACTACCCTGACAACTACCCTCAAAACATTGACTGTGTCTGGGTGGTGACCGTCCCCAATGGAGAGGCTGTCCAACTCGATTTCGAAGGTGACTTCTTCATTGAGCCTTCAAGCAGGTATGCTGAGCCTTTGAGTGACGGTCGGTGAACGGGCAGGCGGGTGGGATTGGTTAGCTTTATACTCAAAGTAGGTCGGTCACGAAGATGGAGCTCCATTCGGTGGGGCGTTCTGATCACAGAGTGACGCCTCCTTCAGAACTTTTAGGTGGTGCACCAGAAGGGGTGAAGTCAGCTCCTCTAACCGTGGAGGAAAAGGAAGAGGAGGACATGATTAGTGCCAACCAAGGTTATTATAGTTTTGCCTATTTATATTAGTTTTTATTTCTATATTTTTTCTGACCTTACTTGGAAATTCAGTTTAGTTTTAGTTTTCCTTCATTGTGTATTTTTAGTTTTAGTTTAGTTTTATTTCACTAAGACATTTCTATTTTATTTTTATATCAATTAGTTTCAGTTTTAGTAATTATGGCATGGAGCTCCTACGGAGTTAGTTTTGTGTCACAATCAGACCAAACTGTACACTTAACAGGTCGGAGTGGTGGCTCTGAGGTTTAGGGATATGCACTGCCAATCGGAAGATTGCCGTTCAAATCCTGTAAATGCCAAAAGGGACTCTGCTCTGTTGAGCAAGGCCCTTAACCTGCAATTGCTGAGCGCTTTGAGTAGTGAGAAAAGCGCTATTTAAATGCAAAGAATTATTATTATTAATAGATTTGGATACGAGTTTAGTGTTAGTGGAAGCTTACTACACTGCCTGGTTTACTATCTAGTGTTGTTTTTGTCTGATAAAAACAAGCATAATCAAAACTAGACACTGAATATGAACAATTTTACACAATTTTATCATTTTAAAAATATTTTCTCATGAAAATCACAGGGGCTTAGGAAGAACAGGGCTCTTAGACTTGAATGAGTGTGCAGACCCCACCTTGCTGTATTGAGGGAAACAAAGAACAACAAGCATGTCGTGTGAAGGTTAGGGGCTGTGAGTCTTGAGTAGCCCACCATAAAGGACAGTAAACCCATAATGAGCAGAGCAAGAGCAGGTAATAAGAATACGGACAGGCATAAAACAACAGAGACAGCGTCTGAGATTAAGAACAACATACACAACATTATCTAAACCTGTTTATCCAGAGTAGGATTGCAGGAAATCTGGAGCCTACCGCAGCAGGTTTGGATGCAAGGCAGGAAAAATCCCTTATATGCAATATGTATGATAAGGCTGATGTTAAGAACAAAAAGAATGTGATATTTCAACTATCTATTTTGATAGAGAAAGAAAAACATTGAAAAAAGGGAGACAAATGTTTTACAATATAATTCTGCTAATGGATTACTTTCACAATATCAGGTATTTTGAGTTGTGAATAAGAACTGAAAAAGATAAATTAATAAATATGGAATAAATACAAAAATGCCGATTCTAAATTGGCCCTAGTGTGTGCTTGGTGTGTGGGTGTGTTTGTGTGTGTCCTGCGGTGGGTTGGCACCCTGCCCAGGATTGGTTCCTGCCTTGTGCCCTGTGTTGGCTGGGATTTGCTCTAGCAGACCGCTGTGACCCTGTGTTCAGATTCAGCGGGTTGGAAAATGGATGGATGGATGGATAATTACAAAAACCCATTAGTATGTTTAGTTTTTCATCACTTGTCAGACTCTCTACCTTTGTTTGTATTGCTTTGTTGTTAAAGCAAAAGTGATTGGTCAGCAACAACACGCTGATCTTGTATGGTGACCATCAGTCTCTCGATCAGCGCTCTCCCCTCGATTTTCTCGTATACTCAGATATGGGGATGGACATTTGAGGAGTAAACCGCAAGACAATGATTATATTTTTATATTATGTACATTAAGGAACCATCAACAACAAATCAAATTAATAATATATTGAACCATTATTATAAAAGTAAAGTTGAACAAATCAGACTCTGCAGCTGTATAAATAAAAAAAAAAAAAATCGAATATGTGTTCAGGTAAAGTACCACTTCTGGGTGATGGATTTGGCCCAAAAGTTAATACAGATCTATAATTGTGGTGTAACAACCACATGCCGAATTTCATCCATCTATCTAGTCGTGTTTTTGAGTTATCATGTTTACACACACACACAGACACACGCGTACGCACGCACGCGCATGCGTACACACACAATTCCAAAGAACAATATTGTTGGACACTGGTTAGTCTATAATGTCAAGATTCACCAAAATATCTTGGTCGAATTTTTCATGATTACTATACTTCGTATATGAGAAATTAAAAATGATTTCTCCTGTGCGAAGTGGCAGGTGAATTACTGTCAACAAAACAGCAGACACCTGAGAAATAAACTGAAACGTTACCTCACTGGTGATTTTTCTGTCCATATGGTAAAGGTTTTGTTGACAAGCAGATTCTGATTTCAGCTGTTTGAATTACATCTTGATATACAACAAGCACAAAGAAAGGCGGCACGCAAATCGCTTTTTATTTCTCACGCTTTATGCACCCGCACTCAGCTCGCTCTGTCACCACAAATGCTGGTTGAACAGCTGCCCTCCGTCACCAGCCGCCGGTCACTGGATGAATACAGGTGCTGGTCATAAAATTAGAATATCATGACAAAGTTGATTTATTTCAGTAATTCCATTCAAAAAGTGAAACTTGTATATCAGATTCATTCATTACACACAGACTGATGTATTTCAAATGTTTATTTCTTTTAATGTTGATGATTATAACTGACAACTAATGAAAGTCCCAAATTCAGTATCTCGGAAAATCAGAATATCAATTAAGACCAATGCAAAAAAAGGATTTTTAGAAATGTTGGCCAACTGAAAGGTATGAACATGAAAAGTATGAGCATGTACAGCACTCCATATTTAATTGGGGCTCCTTTGGCCTGGATTACTGCAGCAATGCGGCGTGGCATGGAGTCGATCAGTCTGTGGCACTGCTCAGGTGTTATGAGAGCCCATGTTGCTCTGATAGTGGCCTTCAGCTCTTCTGAATTGTTGGGTCTGGCATATTGCATCTTCCTCTTCACAATACCCCATAGATTTTCTATGGGGTTACGGTCAGGCGAGTTTGCTGGCCAGTCAAGAACAGGGATACCATGGTCCTTAAACCAGGTACTGGTAGCTTTGGCACTGTGTGCAGGTGCCAGATCCTGTTGGAAAATGAAATCTGCATCTCCATAAAGTTCGTCAGCAGCAGGAAGCATGAAGTGCTCTAAAACTTCCTGGTAGACGGCTGCATTGACCTTGGACCTCAGAAAACACAATGGACCAACACCAGCAGATGACATGGCACCCCAAACCATCACTGACTGTGGAAACTTTACACTGGACCTCACGCAACGTGGATTCTGTGCCTCTCCTCTCTTCCTCCAGACTCTGGGACCTTGATTTCCAAAGGAAATGCAAAATTTACTTTCATCAGAGAACATAACTTTGGACCACTCGGCAGCAGTCCAAAGGCGAGACGCTTCTGACGCTGTCTCTTGTTCAAGAGTGGCTTGACACAAGGAATGTGACAGCTGAAACCCATGTCTTGCATACATCTGTGTGTGGTGGTTCTTGAAGCACTGACTCCAGCTGCAGTCCACTCTTTGTGAATCTCCCCCACATTTTTGAATGGGTTTTGTTTCCCAATCCTCTCCAGGGTGCGGTTATCCCTATTGCTTGTCCACTTTTTTCTAGCACATCTTGTCCTTCCCTTCGCCTCTCTATTAATGTGCTTGGACACAGAGCTCTGTGAACAGCCAGCCTCTTTAGCAATGACCTTTGTGTCTTGCCCTCCTTGTGCGAGGTGTCAGTGGTCGTCTTTTGGACAACTGTCAAGTCAGCAGTCTTCCCCATGATTGTGTAGCCTACAGAACTCGACTGAGAGACCATTTAAAGGCTTTTGAGTTAATTAGCTGATTAGAGTGTGGCACCAGGTGTCCTCAATATTGAACCTTTTCACAATATTCGAATTTTCCGAGATACTGAATTTGCGACTTTCATTAGTTGTCAGTTATAATCATCAACATTAAAAGAAATAAACATTTGAAATACATCAATCTGTGTGTAATGAATTAATCTAATATACAAGTTTCACTTTTTGAATGGAATTACTGAAATAAATCAACTTTGTCATGATATTCTCATTTTATGACCAGCACCTGTATATGTGGGCGGCTCGTGGTGGATGACTTTCTTTTTAAGAGTTAAAACTTACAAGGGTTAAAGACTAACAGCAAGAATATTCATTCAAAAACGAAAACTAAAAATATTTTAGTAAATTATTATTTTATTTCAGTTAGTCTTTCCAGCTACTTTAATAGTTTCGTTTAGTTTTAGTTTTCCATTTCGGTTTTGTTAATTATCTTTTTTTCAGTTTACAAAAATTTTTTTTAATAATTGTTTCAGTTTTGATTTTAGTTTACGTTAACTATAATAACTTTGGTGCCAACACCCCCCCCCCCCCCCATTCCTGGGTGGTGGGGGGGGGTGGTTACATATTGGAGGGTGGGGGGGTGACCCTTTGGGACGCATGCATGATAATAGTTATTCGAAAGCCTTCTTGGGCAGAATGGCCTACTCTCGTCAAAGTTGTTCAAATGATCTAGGGATGTAAACCATTGGGGGATGAACCTTAATTGCCTATCATGTTGAATCTTCTCCATCTTCTTCATGATATCTGGTTGAGTGGTCCACCATAAATATTAAAATAAAAATCGTTAAAGGTTATTATCAAGCCATCAATGTACAAGGTGGAGGAAGATCAAAAACCACCAATCAGTGACTCTTTGACCAATAGACAGGCAGCAAATTTTGGTAAGTAGGTGGGGACACATAGTAACCTTCATGCAAAGACCTTCTCTCTTCTGATGGACTTCCTTAAATACTGTAGTGATGTCATTACTGACATCTGGATTTGGCACTCGGTGCCACTGCTCTACTGCCAGGGTATGGAAAAGTCATGTAGGATAAAGGAGTGTTGGAACCATCAGACTGAAAGATCACACGGTCACCAGAGAGTCCACTATAGAAAACCCAGGAGTGGGTTGGCAGTCGGTGGGTTGACCGAGGTCTCTGGGATGGTGACTTTATTTTTGACTTTCTCTTTTGCAGTTTTTATCTCCTCCATTGTCCACTGGCCATAGTTTATCATTTAACTCATGGACAGGTATTGTTGGTCTTCATTAATGATTAATCAGTTTCCAACTTGTTCTCTGTGTGTTTTAACAAATCTGCATTCCTATGTGTGCCAGTTCTGTATTTAATAATTAATGCCATTTGTATGTGTATTTTAACTGAGAATTGCTCACAGCGCTCTGCATCTGTACCCAGGGAAAGGTGCTATATGAAAAAATAAGTTGGATTATATAGTAAGGTGTGTTAGAGGGACTGAGTTCATCTTCAGGGAGAACATGCCATGGACCCTCTGCCCCTTGTTGGTATTATGATGCCCATGAAAGCAGCTGCAGCAAATAGATTTTGGCCGACTGTAACCCGGGGTATTTGTGCTCTTGTGTCTTAGCTGTCTATATGATTACCTGGAACTTCGTGATGGAGCCACCTCTGACGCCACTTTGATCGCCAGGCTTTGTGGCCAAGAACGTCCAAGCACACATAAATCCACAGGGACCACCATGTACCTCCGATTCCGCACCGACAACAGTTTTGCACACAAGGGCTTCAAAGTCAAGTATTCAATCGGTAAGTCCATGTGTGGTCTCGTCTCCTCAGCAATGGGGGCCACTGCTGTTCTAGTCCATCTAACCCATCTCATGCCCATATAGAAAGTGAGGAAGATGAATGCCATCAAATATGAGTGTGGTGCCACTATGGTCTTTAAAAGACTCCATAAAGTGAAGTCTTTGACAGAGGAACATTTTTGGGTGCTGATCCCTGAGCAGCCTGGAGCTTCCCTTTAAAGGTTGGATCAACACGTTCTGTTAGGTTTCATTTTTGGTACATAATGTTGAATGCAAATTAAAAAGGAAAACATTGGCATGTCCATCAGGTCCACATGACTGGCATGTAGGCTCTCTTGGTGACCATACATAGTTGTATACCTATAGGCAGAGTAGGAGGGCAGTGGCACCAAGGCTTATGGGGCTGGGGATCCCATGGTGTCCTCATGGTTGTTATTTCACAATGCCGTTATTCCCTGTGTGTTATTGTAGGTGTGCAGGAGCCCCAGTGACATTTCTTGACACCCATCTGCTGAAGTCCTCGATGTTAGTGTGTCGGCATTGTTCATAGTTTTATCATCATGTTCTTCTTCACTACAACCTCCAGCATGTCCAGAGGCCTTCCCATAGCTCAAGTTGCCTTCCTAATTAGCTTGTTGATTTGGTGGGCCTCCCTTGAGGTGATGTTACCAATCCAGCCCACCACTCTGACAATCCCAGAGCTGTAGGACATCCAAAAATTGTCAATACCTACATCAGTGGAACGTAGTCTCCTAAGAATAAAGAATCGGCTCTGTCCTTCCTTCTCTAGTTCCTCTGTGTTAATACACAAGAACAGCCTGTCCTTGATATGGACCCCCAACTATGTGTAGAAGTGGACCACCTCTACATCCACTCCCCGAATAGTGACCAGGCGTACAACAGCTCCTTGGCTTTGCTGATGTCGAGTCACAGGCAATTCCCAGCATTCTCTCCCTGACTCCTATCCTTTGGTTCATCATCCTGTCAATACAAACCAATTAGTGAAGAATCGTCTGAGAATTTCTACTCGTGACGTGACCTGATGGTCGGCTTGTAGTCTGAGGTGGTCAAAGGTCAACAGAAAAGGTGACAGGCCTGTTCCTTTTGGTGCTCCACTTAGGCCTTGATCCTCACAGACAGATAGTCCAATATCAAGGACCCCCAAGGCTGATCCACCTGCCCATAACAGGGATGTGCTGGATGGTACTGAAGGCACTGAAGGAATCAAAAATCATCAAATCGTCATTGTCACAGGACTTCCAATTTTGTCCAGATAGAGATTTGTGTCTTCACTTCTGCTCTTTGTCCAGTAGGCAGACTGCAGCGGGTCCCATAGTGGTCTTTCACAAGTGGACTCTTATACTCGAGGACCAGCCTCTGATGATGTGGGACATAAGGGCGGCTGGTCTGTAGTCATTATGGGTAGCCTGAAGTATCTCATTGATTGTATTTTCATTTTATTTCACACGAGGTGGGGTTAGGGTTAGGGTGACCGGTGTGGCTTCAGCTGCTCTGTAACACCCTCTGGCTCCTTCACAACCTCTTAATGTTGACCATCTGCTCATGGCATTTGATGCCCATAATGCCACTGCACACACCTGACTGACACTGTGAAACGTCACGGGAAAGTTGGATGCCATCCTCATTAGGGTTGACAGGCATGCATTGCTGACCTCCTCTTCTTCCTGTTGCCCTACAGCGACTTGTGGAGGAAGATATTTTGGACAGAGTGGTGTGCTGCACAGCCCTGGATTTCCAGATGCCAATTACCCTGACAATTCTGAGTGCGAGTGGTACCTTCAGGGACCCACCGGTCACTATCTGACCATCAGCTTCACGTCATTCCACCTGCAGGATTCAGAGGACTGCACCTCAGACTATGTGGAAATCAGGGAGTACAATGCCAGCGGTAAGTGATGGGAGGGTTTTGGGGTGACGCTACCCTAAAGCATAAATAGAGGCTTGTATCCCCTCACTCAGATTCTTTATTATGCAGACCCCACACACACCGCAGGTCCTCACCTTAGCAGTCATTGCACTTAGCTGTCTGGGTAGGAGGCTCGGCCTGCACCCCCTTGGACTACTTTGACTCTTCCCAGGGTTGACCGCCGCTCTACTTCCCCTTCTAAATCTCAAGACGTCAGGCAGCAAGACAGAGCAACACGGCCAGCACAATTTTTTATTCATTAATCAATGATTTGACATTCTTAATATGTCTGAAGCAAAGCAAAAAGGAGTGGGAATCACAACCTGGGGGCTTAGCGGCTCTCCCTGACGGCGCACATTGGGTGTCTTGGTTCTCAGGTGGAACTTGAGCTTCCGCTGCATGCAGCTCACGGCGTGGATACCACAGGAGTGGAGGAGCAGTGGGATTGTACCCTGTCAGAAAGATGAGACAAAGAGCCAAACAAAGGTTTGGGGCAGCCGCCCGTATAATTGAACCCGGCGTGTTCTGTACAATTGTGTGCAGATTGGAGTCCAGAACAGAACTGACTGGTGAGGTTGAGATGGAGGGTTTTGAAAGTGAGGTCATCGTGGCCGGAAACCGGAAGTGATGTCATCGGGGCTCGTGGCCGGAAGTGGCATCATCAGGACAGGAAGTGACGTCATGGGGGCCAGGCCGGAATTTCCCGTAACTGGTCTGCAGTGGAAAGAGAGTGCACTTCGCTACCCCCTGGTCTGCCGTGGAATTGCCTTCCTTTGAGCCCCTTCAGCTGCCTCCCATTTGCACGTGGGGGACAACCCATTTATATGAAGCTCCATGCTCCTTCTTCTCATTTGGGAGCCTCTTGAACCCGACACCGTCGATTAGTCATGACCAGGATGAGCCATACAAATGAGAAAGGGAGAAATGAGAAACCAAGACATGAAGCAAGGGGAAGGTGCAAAAGTGATCAGGGCAAGTCCAAAACAAGTGATCAAAAATTGAAGTGCATAGAAACATTCAATAAATGAATAATCCAATAAAAATGGGGGCTAAAATCAAAGAAAATCTTCTATAAGACGAGGTTAAAATCCACTGGCAGGAACAATCTTTTCTAAAAGCCCGCTGCCTTCTTAACACTGGTGGCTCTTCTTCTTATCCCGTACGGGCCTTGCAGCAGAGGAGCCGCCATACCGACGGGTGCTGCTGACCTTGCACAGGTCCGGTTGCCTGCCGTCCCATGGCTACATCACCAGACTGTGACTTGGGTGCCTAACAGCCATGGCACTCTCCTGCCAAGCCTCCTCAACCCCCAGTCTTCCATGGTGGGCCGCACAAACTCCCGGTCACTCTCACTCGTTGTAACTGCTCATCTGGAGCAACCACTTCTGACTGCCCCCCGAGTGTCGGCCACACGCTCCTTCCCAGATGCCAGCCTTCTCTCCCGTGAGTCTGCTCTGTTTTCCTCGCTCACCCGCTCCCGCACCAGTTCCTTCCGCCTCCTGCCTTCTTCTCTCATTAACCTTCGTTCTTCAATCCCCTATTTTTTTTTTCCTTGCACTCGCGCTTCCCCTTTTAAAATGCAGATGTGGCACAGCTGGGCAGTCAGCAGCTCCCGGCGTCAATTAGGGTCACAGACGATCCTACACCTGTACACTTGGTGTAAAGCCATCCGCTCCCGCATTGCGCCAGGGAACCACTCTCGCCACGTGGCCACACCCCCTCCTGCCAAGACGAGAGTGCGGCGATTATTTATTTAAAAGGATACCGATCGGCCGCATACCTCACTTTACCACAGAGGGCGAGATTCAGGATTCTGGAAACTATAGAGGGATAAAGCTGATGCCACGTACAGTGAACATTTAAAGAGAGAGGGCTTAGGGAAGAGACCACCACAGAGGTGGAGCAGTACCAGGGAGAGGAAGAACTGATGCCATGTTTGCACTGAGACAGCTGATAGAGAAACATCAAGAAATACAGAGAGGTTTACACGCTGCGTTTATTGATTTGGGGAAGACTTAAGATAGAGGGGGGCACATCAAGGGGTCTGGAGGTGCATGAGAGAGGAAGGAGGACCAGAGAAGTGTGTGAAGGGGTGAAGAAGCAGTGTTGGGGTAACAGACAAGACCCCAGTTCAAGGAAGTCTGCACCAGGGGTCTTCTTGCAAGTCCTTACCTCTTTTTTCTGGTGATTGATGTGTGGACTCATGGGATATAAGGCCAATTCCCCCCGGTGGAGGCTTTGTGCTGATGACATTGTGTTGTGGAGCTCCAGAAAAGAGGAATGGAGGGAAAGCTGAAAGAATGGAGAAGAGCTTTGGAAGTTAGAGGGGTGAAGATGAAGAGGAAGAAGAAGAAGGCAGAATATGTGAGGTGTAACAATGATCAGGATACTGAAGTTAACTGAAAAGAGTGCAGAAATTTAAATTTCGAGGATCGGTGGCAACCCAAGATGGAGAATGAGATGCTGAGATAACCCACAGAGGTGCAGCGTGTCGATGAAACAATCAGAAGAAGGTGTCAGCAGCATTGTGTGATTGAAGAGTTAAGAGGAGGTTGGGAGCACCCGCTGATTACAGCACATTGCTGCACTCACCACACAATGAACCACTGTGGGAAACAGCTCGGACACAGACAGGTAGACATGACGGTTTCACCACACACACGTTTATTTACAATATTTACAAGTTTGACGTGCACAATACTCTGTGCCGCAGCACCAATCACCCCTTCAGTCCTGGCCACACAACACAATGCCTTCTCAGTCTCTGGTCCGCCTCCACTCCTCTCCAGCGAGCTTCGTCTACTTCCACCCAACTCTTGCCATTAAATGGAGGGATGCGGCCCCTTTTGTACACCCCCGGATGGACTCCAGGTGCTTCCTGAGGATCCTCCGTTGACACACCCCTGTGTGTCCCCAATCCTCTTCCCCCCAGCACTTCCAGGTGTGGCGGAAGTGCTGAGGTCCAGGGCTCCCAAGGCATCGGGGCGCCCCCTGGCGGTGACCACAACCATGGGTGACCCGTGGCCCCCAAAGCAACCAGGGCGATCGCCCCCTCGTGTTCTGGAGGAGGCACAAGCCCTCCTTCGGTCCTCCTGGGCATCGAGGCCGGGCATGAACCCCAGCCGGGTGCCACACCACCCAGACCCGAATGCAGCAGGTGACGCCTCAGCTCCACACTGGGACAGCGTGTGTTTTTTTTATGGTGGCTGGAGTGCCAAACCTGCCAACAACCCCTGAACTTTCTCTGTAAGTTGGAGGACCTGCTCGCAAAGCTGGATGCAGATTAACCTCCTACCCAGGACAGAGCAATTTCAGGTTAAGGGTCTTGGTCAATGGCCCAACAGAGTAGAGTCACTTCTGGAGTGTTATTGGATTCGAATTGGCGGCCTTCCGATTACTGGCGCAGATCCCTCACCTCAGAGCCCCCACGCTGCCTGAAGAATTAAAATGAAGGTTAAAGTTGAGGCTTTGAAGACCAGCAGTGGTGTATGGAGCTGAGACACAAGCAGTAAAGGGGCCACAGGAGAAGTTGGATATGAGAACATTAGGATGTGTGGAGTTACAAAAAAGGACAAAATAAGAAATGAGATAATCAGAGGAACAACAAAAGTAGGAAAGGACAGGGAAGTAGGGTGAAGTGGTCTGGGCATGTGGTGAGGAGAAACATGGGAAATGTGGGCAAAAAAGTGATGGACATGAGGAAGAGGAAGCGAGAGAGGCCAAAGCAGAGGTGGATGGATAAAATCAAAGAAGACCTGATGGAAAAGAGCCTGAGTGGCTAGGAGGCCTGGAGAGGGTCAATCAGGCACATCGACTTCAACTAGAAGTGGGACAGGATGAAGAAGTAGAAGACCATCAGTACATCTTCACACAAAGTACATGCACTAAAATGTCTAATTACTTGTGTTGCTTGCATGTTTACCAGTGTCTGGCAGCTCTGAGAGCTGTGCCCTGAGTGCAGAATATCCTGAAATGGCCATTTTAATCAACCTTCTGATTTCCAGCCTGAAGCGGCAAAAGAAACAAAACGCAATCTTTTGCAAAAATGTCCTCTTTGTGAATGGTTATCAATGGTGGCTACAACAAAAATACAAAACAAAGTGAAAAACAAAGCACTTCTCATCTTATACAGCGCCTTCCCTTTCCCATCATACTTGTTTAATTCATTCCACTTTTTTTATTTCCTCTTCAAGCAACACTCAGTACCCCAGAATGACAAAGTGAAATCAGGATTTGGGGATTTTTTTGGAAATCTCTCTTTTATATAAAAAAATCCTGCGACCAGACTTTTTTGAATGATATTTTCAAGTCCCACGAGATGAGACTTTGGCCATGAAATTTGTTCAAGTCCCACCCTCCTCTCAAGCCACACCCTATCACCTCTCATTGGTGTGAATGCTTTTGTCAGACAAGCAGTTCCTGCTCTCTCAGCTCTTATAAATTTTAACATTTTCCTCACTTTAAGTCCCCAATTAAAGAGGACTTATTATGTCCAAATCTTATTGAAGAATTTCATCCTGAAGGGTTATCAACAGAAGAAATGAGTACACGGGCAATCCTAGCACCGAGAAACGATGAAGTCAAACAAATTAACACCAAAATTGTTGATAGGTTACATGGCAAATTGATTAAATGCGGATCAATATACTCTACTGAAACATTTGGTGGTGATGGTGCAGAAGATGAAAACATCAACTTACAATATCATGAAGAATATCTACAACCGTTAACACCGTCTGGTCTTCCACCGGCCAAATTACTGCTGAAAGAAGGATGTATCCAAGAAAGGTAATGTAGTCCATCTTCACTAATGACATGAGACACCAAAGGAGATCTTGATATGCCATTCGTATTGAAACATTTGCAGTTTCCCGTTAGAAAAGCTTTTTCAAAGACAATTAACAAATCACAGGGACAAGCATTTGAAAAAGTCATTTTATTTAATAGAGAGAAAGAAACGAAATTCACTCATGGGCAATTATACGTTGCATTGTCACGATTAAAGTCCAAACACAGAATCAAAATTCAATGCGATATTAAGAAAAGTTCATTCAAAAAATTGTATTTACTGAAGTTTTACAGTAAAAGTGTTAGTTTAAAAAGTATTTGTGTGTTAATTTCAAAGCCAAATAGAACAAAATCGTGTTACGCAATGAATACCTCTAACGCAACATGAAATATAATTTACTTTCAATTTATTATGTTTTACTATTTTTTTACTATGGTTAACTACTCACTGTAATGTAAAATAGTTCTATTGTGCATATGTAATAATTCCATTGAAAATAACAATCTGTTTAAATTGGACATCCGTGTCACCATACGCGAGTGGCAAAACCGCAAAGAGGCTATCTGTGTAGCGCCCGCCCAGGGGTTGGCGAGCGAAGTGAGCAGTTCTTTAAAAATAAGAAAACAGAGAGGATGCTCTGCAGTAATAATGTAAGATTAATCCAATAATCCGGTGAGGCTCCTACTTTATGTGCCTCACCTCTCTCTGTTGTAGGTGGAGGTCTCCAGCCTTTAGAATGACATCAAGGCACTTGTTTTAAGAAAAAGAATAATACAATGTATTGATAAACACAAGGAGTATAGAAATATTATACAGTATAATAACTGTGTTTACATATAGGACTGGCCGCAGACAGACAAACATATCATACAGAGAGGCTGGCTGCTTACTGGTCTTTACCTTGGCACAGATCAATAGTTTTACGATGCCAAGTCTTGATGGATGGCGTGTGGTTTTGTGTGGACTTGTTGCTTTACTACTAGTCTGTGGAAGGCAGTGTATTGTTCTGCTTTGCTGTCTTCTGGGTTAATGCTTGACCAAACTTCTCATTTAAGCCAGGCCCACCACAGGGTGAATCCCAAACACACTGGGAACTCTGGTGGAAAAGAGGATGACAGCAAAATTAGATGGTGTCACAAAAAATGTCCTCCATCCCCCCCAGGAGGTGCTGTCTAGGAGCTCTTTTAGCCACAGGCTCATTCTACCGTGGTGTGTTAAGGAGCACCTCTGGGGGTCTTTTCTGCTCGCTGCCATCAGGCAATTCAATGCTTCCTCCCAGCACTCCAGGCTACATGCTGATACTCTTTAAGTTAATTTTCCAGTTTGCTGTATTCTCACAACTTTGATTTGACTTTTTTGTGTCTACGAGACCCTGAATTGCAACCGACAGTCATCCCTGGGGTTCAGTTGGTCGACTGCTTGAACTGACAGTGGTGACCCATTGTGAGACACTCCACAAACTTAGACAACTGTCCCATTGAGTACAAATTGTGAATCACAAGTCAGTTTAACAAACTATGACTTATTTATGTTGTGACCACTAAGGGGCGCCACCGAGCACCAGGCACAGTTCCACAAAACACCATTCTGGATTAAAACAAAGATGTTTGTTACACAATAATATCTTCCTAGGCGTTAAACTCAGTCCAACACTGCATCATAACATAGAAGCAACGTCCCCATCTCCTTTTACTCCTCCTTGTTGAGTGTTGCCTTCTGCCTCTCGATTCTGACTCCCTGGATGTGGGCTGTGGCAGGACTGTCAGGCCACATGGAAGTTTCATGAACCAGGGAGGTTCTCTCTCCACAGTGTTCACTAGCTGGCACTACACCTCCCAGGCAACCCTGCAGGTGTCCCAAGCTGGAACTAAGCCAGAAGAATACTGCCACCTCCTGCACTGAAGGATGAACTGCACTAGACCAGCGTACATCTCCCAGTCCATCCATTATCATTTATGTCTGATCTGGGACAAGACTCAAAACCCCATCCCAGTCAGGCTGCACCTCCATTTGTGTTGAACTTTCACTATGGCCTCCATCCCAGGTGGGATACCCATCCAATCTACTATGACATTCACCATGCATTTGTTTATATGTGGGTGTGAAACAGGGAGACAAGTCTTCCATATCTTTCAAATGCCTTGGGATGAAGATCCGTATAGGAGGGCACTTTATAAAAAATCAGGCGATCCAACCTTACCACTGATGAGCTGTGTAA
This sequence comes from Erpetoichthys calabaricus, assembly GCF_900747795.2. Classification (NCBI taxonomy): domain Eukaryota; kingdom Metazoa; phylum Chordata; class Cladistia; order Polypteriformes; family Polypteridae; genus Erpetoichthys; species Erpetoichthys calabaricus. Next base: position 3,154,955 of record NC_041399.2, read on the forward strand.
CTTTAAATGAGGCACCTGCCAATGCTCAACGTGTAGGAAACACCCAACAAAGTGCTTTTGGATAACATCAATGGTAGAAAGGCGCTATATGATTGAATTGTTTCTGTTTCCCTTGGCCCTCACAGCTGTGTCATTTGTCTTCATAAATTTAGGACGGCTACTAGCGAAGCCCTGCGGGGCCAGCATCCCGTCTCCAGTGGACACCGCGGACAGCTTTGCCTACGTGAAGTTTCTGAGCGACGCGTCTCAGAACGCAGCCGGATTCAGCCTGAGGTTTGATGCCAGTGTTGAAGGTGAGCCGAGTTGTTTTCCTTTGATGTTTCATCTCCTTCAGTGGTCTTGTTTCAGAATGCAGGAATACTTTGTGAAACCGGATGGAGGGCCCATTTGGGATATGTGGCCAGTGCCATCATAAATACGCAGGTGGTGTGTTAAGTAGGAGAAAAAGAAAGAGCAAGGTCATCTATATAGATATAGATATAGATATATTAAGGGGCAACAGTGACCCCTAGCGTCCACAATATTGTGGATGCTAGGGGTCACTGTTGCCCCTTAAACCCACCAGACAGACAGACCAGATAAAAGCACCAAGAAGATCTTTTTAATTATTTTCTTCTATAAACAGTGCCCTCCAAGCACCACAGCCACAATAAACAGGCAAGTAATACAATAATCACAATAACTACAATACCACACTCTTTTGTTTCCTCCACACCTCCCAGTAAGCTTCATCCATCATCCACCCGACTCTGGCTCGCTCACTGAGTGTACGACGGTCCTTTTCATATTGGCCAACCCGGAAGTTCTTCTGGGGTTCCGCTCACGTGACCTGCCAGCACTTCTGAGTTGGACAAGAACCTTGTCTCCATTGTCCTTCTATAATGCCCCCTGGTGGCACCCACAGCACCCAACAGGGCAGAGATACTGAACTCCAAGTCCCAAGGTGCCCTGCGGCACCGCTGTAGTCCAGGGAAGCTGCCATCTAGCGTCTCGGGGGAGGCAGTGCCTTGAAGAAGATGCCATTCCCCCCACCACCCCATCCTTCCATAATTGGGTGTTCCGGCCGTCCCTTACTATATATATATATATATTTATATATATATATACACATCAAATTCAGTTACAACAAACTCCATTTTAACAAATTCCTTGTTCTAACAATTTTTTGGCCTTGGCCAATTTCCTACAGATCCAGTGTTAACAAAAAAAACCTCATTCCAGAGAAGTCCATTTTATCTGCAAAACTAATTACAACAAAGTTATTTTTCATTAAAAAAAAGCAACAAAGCATACGTATTTCTTCAGGCCTTGTCCCAAAAATCACAATTCAGGATCTCTCCTGAACGGCCGAGCTCAGGAAGGGTCACCGCAGACCGGAGACGTCGTGAGTGGACCTTGAGGGTGAGATAACTGTCAATCAAATGCGACTTCAGCCGTTCTTGTGGAGCTCTGGTGGTCCCGCTGCAGCCAGCTCATCCACCAGATCGAGAATTCATTTTTGTTTGTCCCATCAGCGAAAGTGCAGACTGCTGAGCTTCCCTCGTGTTTCTGCTACTCGACCAGTTTTCATAAACTTGCTGAGATTTTACAATGTAAACACCTGCATACCGTAATCTTTCACAAAAAAAAATATTGCATTTCAATGCGTTTTTGAATTTTGTACTTTATAAATGTTATGCACCCAATGTTTCTTAGTTTTGAATGTGACCTTTGCTTCCTCAAACTTCAAAAGAGATATGCCGGAGCCCCAACTCAGTCGTTTCCGTTTTGACCAAACAAAATACACACTCTGTGGTGCAAAATAAAACAAAATGGCTTCCAAAATCCAAATCTGCATTCACGCTCAGTCACCAGGTTGGAGTTCTGTCCTGTGGTGTGCTCTTATCACAGAGTGACGCCTCCTTCCAGTGACCTCGGGATTTATAGCCTGGAGGACTGGAAGTGGTGGAGTCAAATGCCCTCACTGAACGTCTTGTCGGTACTGTGGAGGGAACAGGACGGGACATGGATAGCGCCAGCTCCCCCTCTCGAGCCGTGATGGTAGTGCATGCCCCAGATGAGCCCAGAGAGTTATTCGATGACACGTGTGTGTGACAATCTTTTTATGTCAAATTTTTCCTGGTTAAACAAAAAAAAAGGTGTAACTCACAAAAGAACAGATGGCAGTTTGAAAGAGCCGGACAACCTATTAGGGAACCTTGGTGGTGTCACCATTAATGACATCACCTCAGAGGTCACAGACGAATGCTTTTATTTTGTAGCAGAGCCCCCCTTAGCTACTGATATAACTAATGTTCTTAGTCCCTGGCGGTAGAATAAATTAATTATGCAATTCTCTTCTCCTGTAACTTTTCACAGCACTTAGGGTGTGATGTGCTAAACTGGGAAACTTCCAGAAAACCTTAAAACAGGTGCAAACATTTGTTGGCTTTTCAAGCTGTCATCAGTGCTTTATAGAGAATTTTAGCAGCAGTACATGGACTTGGAATGAACGGTCAGCATTTAATGTGAAACACGATTTCTATCTCGGCAGAGTGTGGCGGTGACCTGAACGCAGCTTCCGGAACGATCAGCTCTCCCAATTATCCCAACCTTTACCCACATTACCGTTTTTGCACCTGGAGGATCACGGTCCCCGTAGGACGAAGAGTCACCCTCACGATCATCGACCTCCGCCTGGAGCAACACGTCGGCTGCAATTTAGATAGCGTGGCGGTATGTGATTCATGTGAAGCGGAGGGCGTCGGGTGGGGCGCTAATGCTTCAGACATTCTAGTGTGAGTACCTGCATAACAAGGAACTTGAAGACAATGTTCAAAATGCTAACTTAGACGACCATGATGACGATGATGTTCGGATATTAACCGACAATTTTAAGTTAACACCTATGAACTGTAAGAAATGGCTAATTAGAGGAGACGTCCATGTTTGACGTCAGTATGTGAAAACATGGAAAGTCAGTGTCAGTGTACTGAGCTTTCAGAATCTCAAGGTGGAGCATTCACCTGAGTCATCATCATCATCATTGATACTCTCCAAGGGAGCAAACAGCACAGGCCTTCATCTTGAGAATGGTGAAAACCAGCACTCGAGGAATAAGGAAAGTGTTAAAAGAGAATGCATCTCAGTGGTATTAAGACTTGTGTGTTTCATTTTATTTTATTATTTGAACAGCAAAATAATGCAGTGGTTAGCACGTCACTGGGTTCAAATCTTGTGCCCAGTTTGCACAATTTTCCCGTTTCTGAGTAGATCTTCTTCCAGGTACATCAATTAATCCTTCCAAAGAGTTGTGGGCCAGGGGTTTTATAATTTTCCTCTTTTCCTTGTTTGAGTTTTGATTGAAAAACCCCAATTCCTATTTTCCTGCTCTTTCATTTTTAGGGTAAGGTCCCCGTTGATAGTGTCTAATTATTCTAATGTTCTAAAGATAGTAGGCCTCAGTGGCACTTTAGGGAGCTGGGCAAGAATCTTAATATTGTGGCTCCCCTCTCCCTTTTTACTTTCTCATATACGAAGTATAGGGAAAGTATTGTAATCATCCAAAAATTTGACCTCGAAATTTTGATGAATCTCGACGTTTTAGACTTCCCTGAGTCCGATTTTCTTTCTCGTAGGGAAAGTCTTGTAATTGGCCAAAATTTGATTTCAAGATTTTCTTGAAACTTGATATTTTAGACCTTCCTGAGTCTGATATAATTTCTCTTTGGGAAAGTACTGTAATCATCCAAAAATCTGACCTCAAAATTTTGATGAATCTCGACGTTTTAGATCTCCCTGATTCCAACTTTTTTTTCTCATAGGGAAAGTATTGCAATCATCCAAAAATTCAATTTCAAGATTTTCTTGAATCTTGATGTTTTAGACCTCCCTGTTTCCAATATAATTTCTCGTTGGGAAAGTATTGTAATCGTCCAAAAATTCAACCTCGAAATTTTGATGAATCTCAATGTTTTAGACCTCCCTGAGTCCAATTTTTTTTCTCGTAGGGAAAGTATTGTAATCATCAAAAAAATTCGATTTCAAGATTTTAATGAATCCCAAAATTTTAGGCCTCCCTGAGTCTGAAAATACCATTTTTGAAATTATGTTTGTGTGTTTTTTGTGTAAACACAACTTGTATACAAGTATTGGGTACAAAACATAGATTTGTATCAACTTTTGAGCTCTTTCCGCTAACCAGAAGTGGTACATTTTTATTAATTTATTAGTCCGACTTCTTGAACTTTACTTTTATAATAATTGTTTAATATATGTTTAATTGATTTGAGTTGTTGTTGATGGTTCTTTAATGTACATCATATAACAATATAATCATTGTCTTGCGGTATATACGAGTATACGAGAAAGTCGAGGGGAGACCACTGTCGTTTTTTTCAGCCTATATGAGCCATGGTGCCTTTTCGGTGGGTTTCTGGAGCAGCCTAGTTTTGTATTTGCATACTGAAGCTTTTTTTGTGAGTTTAGAGAGCTGGCAGATCGTAACCCATGTGATGGACTAGTGACCTGTCTGTGGTCGTTTCCTGCCTTGCTGGGATGGGACTACGTGGGTTTGCGAATGTTGTGTTGTATTTTTATTATCATGTATTTTCATATTTGTTTCTTTACTCCACAATTTTATGTCGGATTATCACGATAAACGAGATGCATGTGTTGATATCCTACAGAGGTATACACATGAAATTCCATTCGCTATTTGCGTTTATCGTTTTTAATTTATCTTCCATTTTTATCCTTATCTTTACTTGCTTTGGGTGAATGACAGCCATTAGTTGATATGCCAGACAGACTTAAATTGAATCCACTGCTAACAGTTCTACCAGACTGTGTGACTTCTAACATCTGTCCTCTCTTAGGTGTACAACGGCCTGCTGGGTAACTCACCGCAGTTAGCCAAGTTCTGCGGCGTCGTAAACCCCGGCACTCAGGTGAAGTCTTCCGCAAACACGATGATGGTGATATTTGTCACTGATGGATCAGTGTCCTCGGGGGGATTCACCGCTGACTACAGCTCAGAGGAGGATGCAGGTATGAAAAGTCTTTTTATGTTGAGTCAGCCTCAGGAGGTCCGGCTGCTACGGGACAGCGGTTCGTTTGACAGTTCATGGTCTTATGTAACGACTCGCTGCGTTCATCTCACGGTCTAATAAAGCTGTCAGGGTGCTGGTACTGGAACAGTGGGCAGTGCATGCAGACACCACACACACCGTGCCCGGGTTGGTCCGCTGGCACAGACCCAATCACATTACAAATCTGTCAAAGGGCTAATCTTGTATTCGCCATGTCTCATTGTTCTTGATATATTTTTGGGTTCAAACCCACCACTGAGATGCAAAAATGAGCAAAACAGCTCACCACACACAAGCTCAGTGAGACAAGCTAAGAACATTGTAGATTGTCATTAAAATGGCAGACGGCTGTTTCAGCTCCTTCTTGAACTCCACACAAATTCCACGTGTGGTCATCGCCTTCCTTAAGAGGGTGTGATGCCCTCGTGCCTGTAGCCATGGGCACCACCCTCTGCTTTGGGACATCTGTAGTCTTGACCGAGGTGGACCGGGCTGAGTGTGCAGACAAGTAAATATGAATGAATTAAACAATTACCCTCCTTAGCATTAAGCCCAAGCATGAGTCAGGCTCAGAAAATATTTCTCTGCATTTTATCACTTTACGGTAACTCATCAATATTCATGAGTGGGGCGGAGCCTTCAAACAAAGCACAATGGCAGGTAAACAAGAAGCTGGAAAGCAATTTAAGAACAGACTGAGACTGAACCACTAGCTAAATCAAGCGACTGTGACGACAAAGTGAATTGGCTCACAGATAATGTAACAGATGCATAAGGCAGTGAGTGACCAAACCCGGTCAATTCACTGTAATGCAAACAGGTGCATGGCAAAAAGACAAAATGACTGCGATCAAATAAAAGGAAAAGCAAGACGTTAGCCTCCCTAAACACTCTTCACAATGCAGTGACTGTCAAAGTTCCCATCAGGAGACATGTGGCCCTACGGTGTGGTAGCCTGCAATAACATGAGGGACGTGTTGAGTGTGTGGATCAGGCGCCGATATTCTACCCTCTTGTTTGTGAGAAACACAAAATAGATAAGAAAAGTATGGAAAGAAACACACGTGTCCTGTCCCAGCTGTGACATCGGCGACCATCTCTAAAAATGTCACACAAAGGACGTGTACTGAATCTGCAACAGTACAGCAGTGGACACTTGACACTCCAGCTCCCCAAACACCCAACACAAGCAGCCTCAGTCACAAGTTTAAAGGCTAAAGAGTCTTTTATTGTGGGAAACTCTTCCCTATAAGCTTTTCCCACTACCACAGCCACAAGTACAATAAAGCACTGCACAGCACAGCTCCTTTCTTTCTGTCTGTCACTGGTTGCTGCCTCCTCCACTCCTCCTCGCTTGCGTTGTCCACTTTCCTCCCAACTCTGGACCATCCATGTGCGGCGAGCACCTCCTTTTATCTCCCACCCGGGAGTACTTCCGGTGCTCTGTAGGTCCAAAACCACTTCCAGACGAGGTGGAAACCCCAGGAAGTAGGGCTCCCCAGTCCCTGCAGCACCCCCTGGTGGCACCCTCAGAACTCAACAGGGCTGAGTTAAAGAACTCCATGTTCCAAGCTGCCCTGTGGGAATTTGAGACACTGCTGCAACCCAGGGGGAGCTGCTATTTAGTGCTCTGGGGGAGATCATGCCCTGTGCATGCTTTCTCCCCCAGGTCCTTCCATCTCATGGGCACCCTGGCTGGGTAAGGATGCAGGCCATTTCCCACAGCATACATTTAAAATCTCTAAAAGTTTTGAAGAAAACTCTCTTAGTTCCTATTGCTTTCTCTCTCTCAATCCATATACGGAGCCCACTGCATCCTGAACTGCCACTTCAGCAGGTCTCCACAGCTCCCATTGCCCTTCATATGAATTCTTCTATACCCCACAGGCTCCTCTCCATCTCCCCATCTCGTCGGCTCCACAGCTCAGCAGACTTGATGCTGGCCACGATGTGGAGCCTCCAAAGCAGCCCTCAGTCCTGCACTCTTTAAATGAATTAACATGCTGTCCATGCTGTCCTCCCACATTTATCGGGGTACCTCTCAGACCACTGATTTCTTCAAAGAACAAAAACACACACACCCCCCCCACCTACACTAACTTGCCCCCTGTAATCCAACAAGTGGCTCAACTAATGCCACCTAATTACAGCACTATCATTTCCTTCGTCAAACTACAACACTCACTCATGTCTGCGTCCATCACCAATGAGAGCTATGCTGTCAGGTTGTGTTTGCAAGCAATTCAAACCAATAAATCAAATTAACAGAACGCCGCCCTCTGTCTTGTCTTACCACGGGGGAATAGGAGGTTAAGTGACAACATCCAATGGCAGATGTCAAAAAGCAGTGAATGGTTGCTATCCCTGAATATTGCCAGCAGGCCTCAATAAAACCTCAACTGAATTTGGTGACTCATGAAGTTCTCCACAGGTTCGGATGGTCCGCACCCTGAGTAATTCCTGCCCGAACCATCCCAGAAGTGGATGTCAGATATCCTTCATTTTTGCACACTAACTCCAATGCATGGTGGTTGTTTTGTAGTCTGCGGAGGCCTCCTGGACAACCCCAATGGAGGGAACTTCACTTCTCCGGGTTACGACGGTGTGAGCAACTACACAGACCTCCAGAGCTGCGAGTGGACCATCGAGAACCCAAGCCCCATCAACTCGTCCATTTACATCAAGTTTGACGACTTCCATCTGGAGCATCACCAGACCTGCATCTATGACTACATCGAGTTTCGGCTAGGTGGGTCACCGTTTGACCGTCTCATTTGTGATGGTTCTTATTAAAACTGCGGAACAGACGTGTCCTCTTTAGGACAACGCTGCATTCACTGGCCAGAGTGTAATGTGCATCAACTTCACTTTCTACACAATCTGTTGTGTTGTGAATTTAATTTTACAATTGATAAATTGGCCATTTTGCCAATCAGTGTACACTCAAGTAGAGAGGTTTGCAGATTTATGATAAGCCAAAACCTGACATCTCTCCTTCATATTCAGTATTCACACCCCGCTTTGTAGAAGTCACTTTAGCAGCATTTCCAAGCTTTGCCCACCTGGGTTTGACCAGTTTATCCCATTCATCTCAGCAGATCCTCTGATGCTCCATTAGGTTGGAAGTTGTGGTGGAGTGAAATTGTGTATTGAGCCGTCACCTCAGTCTGAGGGGTCAGACACTCTGGAGAATGTTGTCCTCAAGGACCTCCCTGTCTGTCCGTCTGTCCGCTTTTCACGAGACAACTAGATAGATAGATAGATAGATAGATAGATAGATAGATAGATAGATAGATAGATAGATAGATAGATAGATAGATAATACAGGCACTATATAATGATAGATAGATAGATAGATAGATAGATAGATAGATAGATAGATAGATAGATAGATAGATAGATAGATAGATAGATAGATAGATAATACAGGCACTATATAATGATAGATAGATAGATAGATAGATAGATAGATAGATAGATAGATAGATAGATAGATAGATAGATAGATAGATAGATAGATAGATAGATAGATAGATAGATAGATAGATAGATAGATAGATAGATAGATAGATAGATAGATAGATAGATAGATAGATAGATAGATAGATATACTTTATTAATCCCATGGGGAAATTCACTACTACTTCACGGATTTAGATCGGGTTTTTTTCTATGATTTGCTTGAACACTCCAGTTGATGTTGCGACTTCTCTCATCATGCTTGCAGCACCGATTTATTTACGTGAATCCGAGAGAGACGCAGCGGGCAGGGCCCTCCTCACTCACGCACCATCCTCCGCATAACTAGCGAACGAGAGAACTACGTTAACAGGTTTAGATCGGGTTTTTTTTCTAGAATTTGCTTGCACATTCCAGTTGATTTTGTGACTTCTCTCATTGCACTAAGCATCAGAGTTTGCTTGCAGGAGTGATACGAGGTGAGACACAAAAATAACCGGATTGATAAAAAAAAAAATGTATATATTTATTGCTGAATTCCAGCATTGTAAACATTGTCACCTTCTCTATAGTCCTCCTCCCGATCTCTACACCGCTCCATACGTATCTTCCATTGATTGAAACGATGCTGGAAGTCTTCTTGCTTGAGGTTCTTCAACAGGCCTGCCGTTTCTGTCTTCACTTCATCCATTGAAGAAAAATGTGTTCCCTTCAGGTCACTTTTGATTTTTGGGAACAAGTAAAAATCACAGGGAGCTAAATCAGACGAATAGGGAGGATGATCGAACACAGGAATGTTTTGGTCAGTGAAAAACTGCTTTACAATTTGCGAGAAATTTGATGTTGATTCGCTGTTCGATTTTTTTCACCCTTCATTATCACAGCAATTTTGTTGTGCAAATCCTGACTGGGCTCTTCACAGGACATACCCAGCCGGTCCACGGTTTGAGAGGGCATGTAGGAGGGGATATAGTTCATTGATTCACATCCGACTGACCGACAGACGGTTTTCCAGGAAAGCCCCATGCCCAGTCCGTTTAATTTTGTGTCTCACCTCGTATATTTGCGCTAATCCGAGACACAGGCTGCGGGCCAAGGGGAAGGGGACGCCTGACGTCAGGAGTGGGGAGCCGGTCAGGGCCTGTTTCACTACTACACGGGTCGGGCCACAGGGGACGGCTAGTAAACACCTAAATGATGGCGTGCTGCTACAATGGTGGGGTCTTCTGTCAGGTTCTCCCATCACAACAGATGACCACTGAGTTTTTGGTCACCTCTCCTGATGAGTTTGGCCGGAAACCCAGCTCAAGGAAGAGTCCCAGTGCTTCCAAACTTCTTTCATTTCACAATTTATGAGCCCACTGTGTTCCTGTAGAAATGGTTTTATCCCCTTGCGCTGATCTTTGCCTCACCAATATTGAATCATGGAAGCCTACAGAGAGTTTCTTGGATTTAGAAAGGTTCAAGTGTACCTGTGTATAGAATGTCCCACGATTCACACTGCTTATGGACTGTGAGAACAACACAATATTCTGTCGTGACATGAGATGACCCTCATGCTGTTTTCTTTCCAGATAATTCAGACGGGGAGTTCCTCGCAAGGTTCTGTGGAGAACACGCTCCCGACATACCTCTGGTGACCTATGCGTCTCACATCTGGGTGCTGTTCCACAGCGATGAGCTGGTCAACGACATTGGATTTTTAGCCAAATACACATTTACAGGTAATCCAAGTAATCCAAGTGAAACAGATTGTCTTTCTGGGTGCTTTGGGGTCTTCTTTATTGTTAATTATTCGGATTTTTTGTTATCTATTAAAAACATTTACCCAAGGTGATTTCAAAAAATTCCACTCTACATAAATTGCCTTGGAGTTTTATGTTAAGAAAATAAAAGTTTACAGGAGTACAAAGAGGTGAGTCCTGAGAGTTCAACACATCCATTCTTTGACATGGACATCCCAACCCTTAACAAGAGGAAGGTTGAGCAACCAGGTGAGATACCAGGAAAACCAAACCTTTACAAGCAGAACATCTGCACCCTCTAGAGTGAGCCCCACTTAGTGCTCAATTTAGGGCTGCAGTCTCCACCAAACCATTCTGTTCACATCTTTGTCCCCCAATGATGCTGCGCTCTGCCCCTGCAATCGGTGACATGCGCCACACACAGAATAAGTTGCATTGTTGTGTTGTCAAACATCAGGGGTGAGAGGAGGCCACTTTGCCTGACACCCACTTCAACCTTGGATTCTCCTTTCCACTGATTCTTATGAACAACTCTGTGTTCTGATTAGGGTCTGGGGTGTGCCATTGGGTCAGGGGATCTTCCACAAGGAGGGAGGACCGATGTAGGCTGTCAAAAACCTTTCTGAAGTCCACAAACACAATTTGAACTGGGACCTTCCATTGTCCAAGTATACAATACAACACAATACCAGTTATTGTTATATACCCCAAAATCACACAAGGAAGGCCGCAATGAGGTTTAACAGGCCCTGCCTCTTGACAGCCCCCCTGCCTTGATTCTCTAAGAAGACAAGGAAAAATTCCCAAAAAATCCGTTGTAGGGAAAAGGCAGTTCAAAGAGAGAGACCCCCTTCCAGGTAGGTTGGGCGTGCAGTGGGTGTCAAAAAAAATGGGGTCAATACAACACAATGCACAGAACAGAACACAAGTCATCCTCAATACAATACAATAGTGCAACAGAAATATTACAAGTACAGAGCAGAATTCTACAGTAGATGATATCCCATAATAGGATTTGGATGTTGTTCAGAGTCCTGGAGACCTCGGCCATCAAGCTGCCTCCCCCTATTGGCCATTCCACAGCTGAGTCAGTGCTGGGCCAGCCATTTCGATGAAAGGACACCTCTACCTGAGGACTCCAGTGATCCTCCATCAGAGATGACTTTACCTTAGGCAGGCAAAACAACTTGGCAGGTGGGCACCAAGTGGCACATTTGAGTACAGAGAAGAGAAACAGAATAGGTGAGGGTCAGTAACAAATTCTAACTATCATGTTACTTATAATTAACAACAGAGATACAGTCTACACAGTTAATCAGCAGCTCTAGTCAGGGTGTGCTAAACTGAAGTTGTGAGTCTTCAGCCAGGATTTGAAAGCTGAGACCAAAGGGGCATCTCTTATAGTACCAGGCAGACCACTCCACAGTTTAGGACCCCCTGTAACTAAATGAAGTATCTATTGGAGGACAAAGATGTGGCCCACCTAAGATCTTCCTTTCATGAATCCAGCTTGTTCCTCACAGGTTGTGGTTTCCTCTGCCACCAAAATGCTGAAAGACTTGGATTTAATAGAAGATCTTGCTTGGTCTGCTATCAAGCAGATGCCAAGACTCACAGCAGAAGACTGAAAACCTGGTCAAAACAGCTGGAACTAAAGGTTCTCAAAGTCAACACGAGGAAATCCCATCAGGTAATGAAGTGGAACACCAGAGTGGAGGTCTTAGTGGAAGTCCAGAATTCAAGGGTGGAATTACAGTGTATGGTAGACTGTTGGAATAGGCAGAAGAGTGTGAGTAGCTGGGCACTGTCAAAGTTCAGGATGGGAAGGATACCCTTTCACATTGACATACGTGTGGGGTCACCACAGTAACAGGAAGGAGACCACTGAATTACAGCTGTTGATTAAACTTCTTCAATACACTGTCAATTACAGGAGAACGTGATTAGTGGGCCTCTCTGATGTGCTTGCAAGTTACTGATGAGCGGACCCTCAGAGTCAGAATTCTGCTACACTCGGTTATACCGATTAACCTTGTACAAAAGTAACAGTGCGACTGGTCCACGATTAAAAGACTTTAATTAAAATGCTTTCTAAGAGTTAACAAGAATAGACGCCATTCAATATAATCAAGTAGTGAAAATCATGTTTAACAGTAAAGTTACGACGAATGGCGACTGCCAGCCAGAAAGTAGCAACAGAATTAGCAGAGCCGATCAAGTCTTTGTTAAGCTGAACAACATATGGAAATCCAACAACCTGAGTATCCATACAAAGATCAGGATATTGAAGAGCCACGTCCTCATTGTCCTTCTGTATGGCTCAGAATGCTGGAAGACCACCACCTCCATTGAAAGAACTTGAGGTGTTCCAGCCCTGAAAACTGAGGATCTTCTGGGCAAACCCCATCTTAAACAAGGACATCAGGAACAGGACCAGTATGAAAATTATCTCAGAGGTCACACAGTTGTATTGATGGAGATGGTTGGGTGAAGTCCACTGAATGCCATCCATCTCCATCTTCAGGACAGTCATCTGTGGGACGACACAATGGAAAAGAAGCCGAGTCAGACATAAAGAAACCTGGTGTAGAACAGTGGAAATGGGACTCAGAAGCTGAGGCCATACTCTCCAGACAACCTTCACTGCAGCAGATGAAACACACACAGTAAGTGACACTCCATGCCATCACCTCCACCTCAAGACAGTGCACAGAAAAACCAAATGAATTTCCACCAAACAGAGCCGAGCACTAAGTACCGGGTTCTTATTTCCACCACTGAGAACACAGTAAAGCGTGAAGGGCTGCTTTTCCGCCAATCAGAGTTGAGCACTGACTTCTTCTTGTTCTTCTTCTGTGGCTATTCCCATTTTTAGATGAGGTCTGACTAGTCTTCTCCAATAGAGGTTTCATCGTGATTTTACAGCCGGATGCTTTTCCTGATGCCAACCCTTCCCATTTATCTGTGCTTGGGACCAGCTCCAATATGAAGGCTGGGTTAGTTGAGTACCAATTATTGGATTCTTATTTCCACCAATAAGAACACAGTAAAACCTGAAGGGCTGTTTTTTCCACCAATCAGAATTGGGCACTAACTGTCAGCTTTTTTCTCGACCAATCATAATTGAGTACTGACCATAGAGCTCTTATTACCACCAATTAGAATTAGGCATTGATTTGAACTTTTCAGTGACTGTCATTTCCACCTGTCGGAGTTTAACATTGGCTGAAGGCTTTTTAGTTCCTCCAATCACAACTGTGCACTGGCTGATATGCTTTTATTTCCAAAAATAAGATTTAAGTTGTGACTAAAGTATTCTTATTTCACCAACTGCAGATGAGCAAAGAATGATAGGCTCCTATTTTGACCCATCACAACTAAGCTTGAACTGAAGGCTTTTATTTTCACCAATCGGAGACAAGTGCTGACTGAAGGGGTTCTTATTTTCCACCAATCAGGGCTGATCACTGGCTAACGTGCTCTTATTTCCGCCAGTTGCTCACTGACTGATGGGCTCCCATTCGCTTCAGCTAGACTTAATCACTGACTGAAGGCTGATCTTTCCACCAATCAGAGTCGGGCACATCCATTTATCCATCTTCACCATACTTGCCTAATCCAGTTCAGGGTTGTGAGGTCTCAGTCAGGAATGTCTGAAGTAGGTGGACTTGTAGATACTTGAGGTTTGGCAGATTCACTAATGATTCCTGTCGATAGAATGCAGATTTGTGGAAATTGAACATCTACTATCTTGCCTTGCACCTAATGCTAACAGAATCAGCCCAAGCTCCCCGAGGCCTGGAATCGGATTAAGCGCCTCTGAGGACATCATGATAAATTATAATTATATGGTGGTGGAGTCTGGAGGAGGAAACAACTACCTTGGATTCCTGTCCAAAACCAAATCAAATACAAAGGCAACTGCATATAAATGTTAACTTAAAATTGGGGAATATAGCGTCCCCTATATGTGGAGTACCAGTACAAAGATGATCTGCTCCACTGAATATGTATGGCACACTTCTAGAGCACTGTGCCCAGTTTTAATCTCAATTTTATAAAAAGAAAGACACAACATATCTAGAGGAAGTCCAAAGAAGAGCAACCAGACTGGTTCAGGACCTCGGAGTGTGAGCAAAGAGGATAGATGGAAGGAACCAAGTCTTTTCATTTAAAAAAATGGAGATTCAAAGGTGACGTGAAGGAAGTTTTTAAAATTATGAAGTGAGTTAGTGGCATGAATTCCAACTGTTACAGTAAAACGTGTCCTTCAGCTAAAGCCCAGGGGGCACCACTTGGTCCTACTCACTGGTAATATTTCTGAATCTGGAGAACTGTGGATACCAAAACAAATCAGTCTGTCTACCCTCAGTAAGTGTCATGGCTCTGATGTCTTCCAGATTGTGGAGGCCTGCAGACTGGTGAGAGTGGAGTGGTGGCGAGTCCCGGTTACCCCGAGCAGTACAGTAACGTCCATCGCTGTGCTTGGCTGCTGGAGGCACCAGAAGGTCACACCATCAAAGTAAGTCCATCCCTGTGTGTGTCTCACGCCCTGGTAAGGTTTCCACCTTTCAAACCTCAAAGGGTCCGGAATACGAGTCATACTGCTCACCTGCAGTCAACTGTAACACCATCGGCCACAGTTTCCTGAGATCCATGAGCTGATCCCAAAACCACAATCCTATCCAAGACTTGCCATTGGCCACATTTTTATGATTAACACATTAACCCGACCAGCCCTTCACCTAAGTCTGGCTCCCCAGGGTAGGTTTCACTACAGGTGGCCTAACCCAACAATTCAACAGGCAGGCTTTGGCCTTCACAGGC
>NC_041399.2:3175054-3207554 GCF_900747795.2 Erpetoichthys calabaricus
GCCACAGAAAAAGGAAAAGGACCTAAATATACTGTACTGTACACTGTACTGTAGTAACAGAAAAAATGAGTGTAAAAAAAATCCTTACCTTTATTCCTTCTCACGTCTCAATTTTTTTTAAGTTTTTATGAGTGTTGTAAACTTGAAATGTCGTATGTCGAGATATTGTAACCCAAGTACCCCCTGTATAGCGAAACAGCTATAATTTTTCACAAATAATTAATTTAAGTATCAACTAGACAAGAAAATGGTATAGACGCACTGATGAGCATCATCATGTTTTTGGGTTTGGCGACAGATCTAACGGACTTGGTTTATTATCAGCTCATGCTTCCTTTTAAACACACATGGTTTCCGCAGCCCACTAACAGCCAACTTTCCCTTAAAGTGCCAGGCTGCCCTAATGCAGGGTGACAGGCATAATAAAAGTCCGAATGAGCGTAAGCCACCCTGATTTAGGGTCTTCAATGGAAATGTCATGAGGTGGAAGTACATCATAAACGAGAAGAGTTGCGTCAAAGATTTAAAACATTAAAATGTGTGCCTTCATTTACATATTAAAAGTGTCAACCTCCTGAATTGTGTCACTTGTCACCCTCTGTAGAGAGCTAGAAAAGGACCAGAAATCAAAAAGAGCATCATATTCATAATCATTGACCTTCAAGTAGTCTAAATAGTCGCTGTGTTACAACCAGTGGTCCACAGGGGCATTGTAGGCCAACCCTGGATGAACCCCCTATCTGCTGATCGAGTTCGATTCAAGGGTCTCACAGAGAGAGCAGAACCCCCTGCTCTGACTATCACGCTCAATTCACTAAGGAGGATGAGCATTGACAGTCACGCTGGTGATCCTGTGGGTCCAAGTCCACACAAGGGCACCCCCCAGACTTTGACAGTCACACAGCATTCACCAACACACTGGCATGTGAAAAAAACGGGTCACGACACAGCCAAGGTTAGGAAACTCCAGTCTAAAATGATACCCTGCATACTTCTGTTTGAAATGTGTGTAGGACCACCAGTAAAGATTTAAATGTCAAAAATATGATCATGTTATTGACCAGCAAGCTTAAAATCGTGTAAAACAACACACCACATGCCTCTATTATTCATTCCCATTTTTTTGAAGATCTGAAGAGGAGAAACTTTGACCCCTCATATCCCGCTAGGAGGTCATCCCCTGGGGTCAGCTGATGTGGCCCACAGAACTTCAGGTCTTTCTGATCATTTATGATGAAGACGTCTATTGGTTTATCGATTAGTCATAAGGGTGTAATGTCCTGTTCAACATATGGCCTGAAAATGAAGGGTTTTTAGGTCTTAGAGGCCCAACAGCACAAAGTTTGACATCTCACATATCCAGACATTGAGACGAGTTGAGCGGCATATCAAATGTTGGGTTTCTTGTACTGGTGAGTCAGGATATGCTGGACAAAACAAACTAAAAATGATTTCAAAGCGTTCAGAAGGAATTCTTATGAACACAATAGTGCACCGTCTGTCAGGTTAGGGTTGGGGTAGGGGATATTACCTTGCAGCTTGTGCAGGGGCACACGGACCAAAGATTGAAAATATGAAATACAAGGGGGCTCCGCCCCCTGCTTGCTTCGCTCGCCTACCCCCGGTGTTGGGTATCCTGAAATACATTGTTTATATATCCATCAGTCGAGCTCGTTCGTTTTGAACCCGTGCCTGCTTTGCTTCCGCAGTTTCAGACGCGCGTTTACTTCACTCCGCAGTGGTGCCACTCACAATATGGCATTGAAGCCTGCACCTTCCGTCCTTTATGGACCCGTGGGGCCTCCGTAGCCTCTTCCGTTTGAATCTGGGCTGCAGCGCAGAGTCCTCTTATTTGTGTGGCTGTGTCGGTATTTGTTAGCCATGGGCGTGTTGTTGCTTCATTACTCATTCACATCAGTTGAGCTCTTTTGTTTTTGGGCCGTGACTCCTTCGTACGCGGTGGATAAGACTTCGCGTGCGGTTTATGAGACGCGCGCTGTACGCGCCTGCACAGTACGTCTCATGGTCCCATCGCTGTGTCCCTGCATCCATGCCATCCGGTTTACCATTCTCGGTTAGTAATATGGATGCTAAAGTTCATTTGCTTGTCCAGGATTCCTAAGATCCTATTTCTCATTCAATCCTTCCGGAATATACATATTAAGCTGTTCAATCCTTTCCCTATCCTTTCTTATATGTGTTATTTAATTCGAGAATGTTTCATGAGCAAGTCCAAACATAACAGGGTTATGAGACACTAACTCATCAGCTGGGTCAGCAGCATTACAGGTGTAACACCGACCACCCAGGAAATTCCATATCCTTCATTATGATTAAAATTCCTTCATTCCTCACATTACGGATGATGATGCAGTTGTGACCCGCTGGGCTGGCTACTTTGAGCAGTTGTTCAAAGCTGATCCTCCAGCTAGGTCGTTGGATATCTCCTGGTCCACGGTTCTTGAGGCTGATCCTCCAATTAGCTGTGAACCCCCCAGTCTCACTGAGATGGCACAGGTGGTGAACCAGCTGATGGAAGGGAAGGCTGTAGGGATCTGTGGTATCCAGGGTGAACTTCTCTAGGCTGGTGGTCAGGCTGACCTCCTGGCATTACAAACAATCTTTGCTTCCATATGGGAGACTGGCATCATCCCAACTGACTGGAAAATGGGACTTGTCGTCTCCTTCTGGAAAGGGAAGGGTGATCACCTGGATTGCAGCAACAACAGGGGGATAACACTGCTCTCGATGCCGGGTAAGGTCCTTGCTAGGGTCATCCTCAATAGGATCCGTGATCACTTGCTCACCTGCCAGCGACCGGAACAGTCTGGTTTTACACCAAAGAAGTCTACCATTGACCGCATCCTGGCACTGAGGGTTCTCATGGAGCACAAATGAGAATATCAGCAGAGTTTCTTTGCAGCCTTTGTTGATTCTCGTATAGCGTTCAACTCAGTTGATCAAGCTGTGGCCCTGTGGGACTTCCTGAGACTTTGTGGGATCCCCTCGAGGTTGCTGGATATCATGGCCAGCCTGTCCACTGGTACTGTGAGTACCATGTAGAGTGGAGGCAGACCCTCTGTGTTTTTTCCCAGTTGATTCTGAGGTCCATCAGCAGTGTGTTCTGCTCCTACTCTGGTCAGTGCTGGGATTGACTGAGTGTTGGGCAAGGTCGTGGAGTCCAGCGGCTGGTGGGCTTCTGTTGGCGAAGAGAGATTCACTGATCTTGACATTACTGATGATGCCGTGATCTTCGCAAAGTCGATGGAGGCTCTGATCAGGGGTCTCAAGAGTCTGAGTGTCTGGGCTTGCGAGGGTCCTGATAAAAACTGACATCCAGGCCTTTAATGACCACTTGGGCACAGCCATCAGCAGTGTGTCTGTCTGTGGAGAGAGTGTCAACCTCGTCGAGAGGTTTACTTACCTCAGCAGTGACATTCATGTCTCTGGTGACTCTTCCTATGAAGTCAGTAGATGGATTGGGAGAGCATGGGTGGTCATGAGGTCGCTGGAAAGGGGTGTGTGGTGCTCGCGATATCTATGCAAAAGGACGAAGGTCCAAGTCTTTAGAGTCCTGGTGCTTCCTGTTTGCGAGACATGGACGCTATCAACTGACCTGAGATGAAGACTGGACTCCTGTGTCTCTTTGGGGAATCCTTGGGGGCCGCAGGTTTGACTTTGTGTTGCTCTTGGAGTCCTGAATGAGGCACATGACCTGCATTGTGAGGGAGCGTCAGTTACGGCACTATGGCCATGTGCCTTGATTACCCGAGGATAACCCTCATTTTTGAGGACCCGAGCAGCTGGACCAGGCCAAGGGGACACCCACGTAACACCTGGCTGTGGCAGATAGAGGGTCATTTCTGGAGGGTGGGACTGGACCGCATGTTTGCCTGGGGGGTTGCCAAACAGGATCCCAAGTTATTTCATTGTGTGGTGGTACCAGTGCATGCCCCCCAACCTGACCTGACCTGACATAACTTCCTCTTTCAGGACCTCATAAGCTCCCATCTCTGTCTTCTCGTGGTAGTCGTTACCTCTGCCTGCCTTTCCCTATTAGGCCTCCATCTACAGGCATCGTATAAAATGTAGAAGGCTTGATTTATTTGAATTATTTTGTGACCGGCCTTTTTAATTGTGTGCTGCTTTGTTAAACACCTTGTGATATTGCTTGCTTTGTGAGATGCAATATAAAATAAAGATGCGTTGATTCATATTCTACCAAATAAAAAGGCCTTCTGAATCACAATGCATTTCCACTCTCATCTCTGCTTTCTCTGTCTGCTCAGGATGTGGTGGGACCCTTCACACTGACAGTGGCACCTTCAAGTCTCCAGGACACCCCGGGCAGTTCCCCACAAATTCAGAGTGCATGTGGACCATCGTCGCACATGAAAGCAGCCACTTAGAAGTCGACTTTGACAGTAACTTTGAGATTCCTGACAGCAGCGGCCAGTGCCAGAGCAGCTTCATCAAGGTGGGTTATACGTGAAGAGAGGGGCGGCTGACGGACAATTTCGACTTCTATTCGCTTATTTGTTACAGGGCTTAGACTGGGCTGTGGACTGCAAAATAGTTTTTTTATTAAATGTGAAGGCAGAATTAAAAGAATAAAAGACAAGCAAGTTATTTTATTTAAGACAGATGTACCCCCCCCCCCCCCCAATTAGGATCATAAGCAGGCTGACGATGGCAGTCGAAGAAGGAAACAACGGAAAGTGAAAAACAGATGTGCAAGTGCAGCAGAATGCCTTAAAGGACATGCGGGCGCTGGTTTTGAATGTCAGATTTAAGCATAAAGTGGCACTTCAGCTCCAATTTGTTTAGAATT
The DNA here is from genome assembly GCF_900747795.2 of Erpetoichthys calabaricus. Taxonomy (NCBI): domain Eukaryota; kingdom Metazoa; phylum Chordata; class Cladistia; order Polypteriformes; family Polypteridae; genus Erpetoichthys; species Erpetoichthys calabaricus. Next base: position 3,179,886 of record NC_041399.2, read on the forward strand.
ACCGTTTTAGTGAGTTGGAAAGAACAAAAGTACTCACAGATGGCGGCTTTGATCCAAGATGGAACCGGGGAAGCAACGCTCTGGGAAAAAAATAATACGAACTCTTAATGTGGGGTGTAACAAAAATCAAGGGGTTACACGAAGGATCAGTGAAGCACCACTTATCTATCTATCTATCTATCTATCTATCTATCTATCTATCTATCTATCTATCTATCTATCTATCTATCTATCTATCTATCTATCTATCTATCATTATATAGTGCCTTTATTATCTATCTATCTATCTATCTATCTATCTATCTATCTATCTATCTATCTATCTATCTATCTATCTATCTATCTATCTATCTATTATATAGTGCCTTTCATATCTATCTATCTATCTATCTATCTATCTATCTATCTATCTATCTATCTATCTATCTATCTATCTATCTATCTATCTATCTATCTATCTATTATATAGTGCCTTTCATATCTATCTATCTATCTATCTATCTATCTATCTATCTATCTATCTATCTATCTATCTATCTATCTATCTATCTATCTATCTATCTATCTATCTGATGGCTGGTTATCCACAGAGGTCTTCATGAACAGATTTACAGATGCCACACTCCAATATGCAGACCACTAGTTAGCCACACAAACAGGATGACCAGATTACAGTTTATGATAAAGGACTTCAAAGAGCCTGCAGAATTCTGGGAAAGGGTCTTGTGGACAGACGAGACAAAGATGAACCTCATCAGAGTGATGGCAAGAGCAAAGTGTGGAGACAACCAAGAACAGCCCAAGATCCAAAGCAGACCTCCTCATCTGTTAAACTTGGTGGTACTGGGGGTGTTATGGCTTGGGCATGTATGGCTGGCACACTTCTCTCCATTGATGATGGAACTGCTGACAGCAGTGGCACAGTGAATTCTGAGGTGTGATCTGCTCAAGTTCCTTAAATGTCTCCAAACTCGCTGGACGACGTCTTACAACAAGATGATGATCCAAACTAACTGCTGAGGCCACACAAAAAAATTGCAAATTCTTAAATGGCCAAGTCAGTCACCCGATTTCAATCCAACTGAGCAGGCCTTCTCTATGCTGCAGAGAAAACTTAAAAGGACAAGACCCCCGGAACAAGCAGGAGCTAAAGATGGCTGCATTAGAGGCTTGGCAGATCCTTTTTAATGGTGGATTGTGCTGCTCTTCACTACAAACGTTTCAGCAAGAGGTCTCCAGATGTGTGTTCTCATTCAAGAATCATGTGTGGCGCCATGAGACTGCACCCTGGCATAAACAGAACCCATCCTGTTGATAAATGGGCTGCTTCTCCATCTTGGAGAGCTTCCTGTTGTGCTTTGCTCTCCTAGTGATGAAGCTGTCAGGTGGGCACCTACTTGGATTCTGATCTCTTTTATTGGTTGCCCTGCCACTCTCACTCCTTCCTTGGTGTCCTCTATTTCCTTGTTCTTCAATATTTTGGAGTTACAATGAAAGTGGGCAGGCTTGTCTCACCTTGAATTGGATTTTGTCACCTGTGTGTCATGTGCTCCTGTCCTCCACTGTTTTCTATTGGTTGTATTGTTCTTTAATATCCCTTGTGTGTCTGTCCACTGGGTGGTGCTATAGTGCTCAGGTGTTTTCAGTGTTGATTCTCTCAAGTTGTCCAGTGAGGATCAGTTACCCAGTGGTCAGTCAGTAGAACAGCAACTATTCTTGTGCCCGCTGTGTGCCCCTCTGTGTCATACCAATGGAGACGTCACACTGTCCTGATTAATCACCAGCACACGTCTCAATCTCTCAACTGTTTTACTTGCTTTTTCTTCATAGGTGTGGGCTGGCAACAGAGAAGTAGATGAACACCTTTTGTCTGTGGGCTGTGGTGCCCACGCTCCGGAGCCAGTTGTCGCCCCGGCCAACGTGATAACTGCACGCTTCCAGACAGTAGGGACCCCAGGAATTGGATTCTCGGCTTCATTCTCAACACGTAGGCCTTGCTTTTGTAGTCTTGTGTCCATTTAGTTAGTTTTAACTTTTTAGTGACCCTTAGCTGACTTGTCCATCACTTTTAAAGTCTTCCAGGATCTTCTTCTGTGATGGGAACAAGGTGCATAATATGAGGGCCTAATAAATAAGGCCTGAAAATCAAACTTGTGGGGACATCCCTGAAATGCATTTTTATAATATTTTGTAAATTACTCGGTGCCCATGACAGAGTTTGCCAGAAAAATTGAAGCAGAGCGCAGAAAGCTGGCAACAGGCAGGACGGGTAGACAGCCTTGGGTGAGTGACGATCAGAGGAATGACTGGCAACTGTTTGGGTGGGGCAAGATGAGTGAGTGCCTCACAAGTGGGCGAGGGCTAAACAGGTGAGTGGCAGCTAGCTGGGCAGGGCTAGATGGGAGAGTGGCAGCTGACTGGGTGGGGCTAAATGAGTGAGTGCCTCACAGGTAAGGCGGGACTAGATGACTCCAGGTAACTGGCAGCTGCTTGAGTGGAGTGGAGTGGGGCTGAGCCAGATGACTAAGTGGCAACTGAATGAGTGGGGACGAGATAAGGGAGTGGCAGTTATCTGAGTGGCATGTGAAGAGTGAGTAACAGCTGGCTGGAGGACTAAATCAGTGAGTGGCATCAGCATGTCAATTAGGAGGTGGACCCCATCATTTCATTCTGGACAGTCAGAAAGAGAGGGTGAAGACTTGTATAGGAAATGAAAAAACTGAAGCCCGTCATTGGCATCAGGGCTTGCCTCAATGAAATGAAGAGAATGATGCCAACTGCAGATGCCATGGTACCAACTATATTCAGTTTGAGAATAGTGTGAGGCTAGTAGCTACATCTCATTCTCAGTTTCTAGTTGGCTGTTTTGTTTTTTTCTGGTGGCGTTTAAAAATATGAAAGTGAAGTCATTGGGCTTGTTAGGCTGTTATGGCACCGTGACGATGTTTGTTGTGAAGAACCTGCAGCTGAGCTTCCAAGAGATCTTAAATCCCAGCAGTCAGCAGGAGTTTGTGTGAGGGAAGGACTTCTCTAAATATTATATAGTGCCTTTCATATCTATCTATCTATCTATCTATCTATCTATCTATCTATCTATCTATCTATCTGTCTGTCTGTCTGTCTGTCTGTCTGTCTGTCTGTCTGTCTGTCTGTCTGTCTGTCTGTCTGTTATATAGTGCCTTTCACCTCTATCTGTCTAGATCAATTTCATTTTAAGGTTCTGTATTTTGGTCCATTCTTCTTTGTTAAGGGTCCAGAGAATCACAACATGCCTCACGCTGGTTGGACGTGTCTGTGCTTATCAACTGTAGAAAGCTGAAGTCAGCCATGGACGGTGACCATAAGAACCTAAGAGATATGACATACGAGAGGAGACCCTCCAGTCCACCTGTTGCTCTTTTCTTTAGCTGATAGCTCAGCTGTCCCAGTGTCTCCATCAGATCCTTCATAAAGGTTGTTAAGGTTTCTGCTTCAGCTCCATGTCTCGGTAGTTTATTTCAGATTCCTACAACTCTTCTTCCTGGTTTCAGTCCTCAGTACTCTTCCCCTAAACCTCCACCGCTGTCCTTGAGTTTGTGATTCATCCTTATCTTGAGGGAATTCTGCTGGATGTCCTTCATCGATGTCTTTGAGGATTTTGAAACCCTGCATGAGGTCCCCAAGTGGTCTCCTCTACTTGAGACTGAACAGGTTTAGTTCTTTGAGTCTGTCCCAATGTGACATGTCCTCAAGTCCCATGATGCACCTGGTTGCTCTCCTCTGCACCACTTCCAGTGCTGCTGTGTCTTTCTTGTGCACACAAAGCTCCAGAAGTGGTCACACCAGTGTGTCATACAGCATAATGTCCCTTGACTTATGTTCAGCTTTGCCTTTTTAATCATTTCTGCACATTGCTTACACGATGAAAGTGTTGCGTCAACATAAACCCCTAAATCGTTTTCCGAGGTCTGTTCCTGTGGCTCCCATCTCGTATTTGTAATTGATGTTCCTGTTGCCCACATGTAGCACTTTGCATTTTTCTCCGTTAAGCTCCATTTTCCGAGTGTTCGCCCAGGTCTGACGGTTGTTTCTGCAGCCTCTTCAGTGTCTGCCATTGCCCCAGTTTTAGTGTCATCTGTGAATTTGACAAGTTTACTAACTGCACAGATATAAATCAGAACAAGTAACGGACCCATCAGAGAGCCATGAGGGACCCTCCTCTTATCTGTAGTCGTTGTCTCCTGCTGGTTCACCAAATTGAGCTTCAGGTTTTTAGGTCTTTAATCAGGTGGAAATGTCAGTGAAGCAGGAGCTGTGAGATAAGAGACAGCGACGCTCATCCTGCTGGTCACATGACCCCTTTATTGTCATCTCTAGTCTCACTCCTCTTTATCCATACACTTTTATTGTATTTTATTTTTCCATGTTCAAATCTCATTGTTCTCGGTTTACAGGCTGCGGTGCAAACTTCACAAACCCCATTGGCCGCTTGGTGTCTCCCAATTATCCTCAAAACTACCCGGCCAGTATGGACTGCCTGTACCTCATTGATGCGGGCGAACAGAAGACCGTCATCCTGCAGTTCGAGACGTTCCAGATTGAACGTAAGTGTTGGGCCGCCAAGCCGCGCTGCTCACGTCAGGCCTTGCTGTCAGACGAGTGAGAGTTGAATGGTGTGACGTGGCATCAGGCCATAAGGGACCAGTGAAGCTCATGGAAGTCAGTATGATGGCAGGCACTGTGCCACTCACACATACTGAAGGAGTGTTTCACAAACTTGGGGTCGTGACTCGTTTTGGGTCACATGATGTCTGGCCTCGGGTCACACTGAGTCACGATTCACGACAGTACAGCCTGTGAAAAAGTCGCAAACGGCGGGTGGAATGACTTGAAATGGGACACCGTGGGCAACGGGAAAGAGTCACCAAACAGGATGATGACTGGGGGCAACATGACAAGGGGGATGGCACTCCACGGAGACAAAAAAAGGTAAACTTGGGTGACAAGAAGAAAAAATATTTAAGAATCGCTGTATTTAACTGTAGAAATAGACAAAAAAATGGAGGGCTGTGTGTGGGCTGTTTGCATGGCGGATAAAGGGGGCACGTTTGTCTCATGAAGTGTCTGCTATACGAAGAGGACTGAGAGCTGGCACACTTTCTGTGCGGGATCTGAATGTTCTCACTAAGGGTTGACACTTCAGAATACGCAGGGACGGTTTGGTGCTCACTGCCTGTGTTTTCATGATATTTCCCTCTACTTACCCTTTACCTGTTCTCTTCGAGAATAATTGTACTTCATCAGGTTCGTTACCGGGTTGGTCTACTATGGCACCTGAAGATTAGCACACACACAGACCCTAACCACAATGGGACCCTATGAGTGACAAACACACAGCTGGTTAACCTCTAGCATTTCAAACCACACACAGCCTGTCACTCTTCTAGCACTTCAAGAGGCTTACTTATTATCGGCACGAACAACACTCGATGTTTTAAATATAACACAGACCTAAATACAGTGTAGGGCCATTAAGCCGCGGGCCAGTAATCCGCGAGTTCGCTTAAGCCGCGCAAAAAGCTTGGATCCCAATTTTTTGACACTATGGACCTAAACACGGCCTCTCAAACACTCGAGACAGGTGTTGACAGCTGTCATTTTGGCATTTCGAATGTCCTTCATTGACATGCTATGCACTATCGTGGATTAAATATTTAAATGCTGGCTTATAACTTCAGAGAGGTACAGTATTTATAGAAGATTAGTCTTTTATTTATCAATAAACAATAAAATAACTTACAATGAAATTCAAATATTAATCTGTTTTATCCACGCTGAGTGTCAGCCTTATGGAGGCCGCCATTGTAACCGATTCACACCTTACAATTCTATAAAGTTAATCCGCGGTAAATCTGCAAAAAATCAACTTGTATTTAAAGTATTATTTTTAATTCGATAATCTGATAAAACTTGAAATTGTATAAATATGAGTCACAAACCCAACGTAAATCACTTCAGTTTCTGAATCTATAGCGAGCACATCATATTTGCTTTAAAAATTTTTGCGCCATGAGTAATAAACATAAACACACTTCATATGATGTTCAGCAAAAGTTGGATGTCATCGAAAGAATACGAAACGGCGAAACTCGCATTAAAGTAAGCAGAGAGTTAGGGGTACCTGAGTCAACACTACGCGGATGGATCAGAGATGAAAACAAATCAAGAACATTTCTTGATGAGCTTGATGACGGTGGTTTAAGACGCAAAAGATCCAGAATTAGACAAAGCAACTTTTAATGCATTTTGTGAGGCTAGAAACAATGGTATCCCTATTTCTGGTCCAGTCATCCAAGCGCAGGCAGAAGAATTATACAAGGAAAGTCACGGCCCCGATGCAGATCCTGAGTTTACAGTTTCAAGTGGCTGGTTGAAAAGGTGGAAGCAGCGACACAAGTAAAGATCAATGGCGAGATTAAGTCAGCAGCGACTCGCGGGTCAACACGTGAGAAAGGATTGTGATCTAAAAACATTTATTTTTTCATTATTTATTGTAATTTATGCATTATCAAAAAATATTTAAGCCGCGGACCACCTAAGCCGTGGTTAAGCAGTTTGGACCCCAATCACCGCGGCTTAATGACCCTACACTGTATTATTTCCGTCTCTAGGAATCTATTCAAACATACAAGGCTCAACATTCTTGGCTATCGACCATTTATCCACCCAGAATGCCTCACTTGACATCCCGTTCCCTACTATTGGGTGGAGATCACACCCTCAGCCTTAATAAACCTTGCAGCATGGAGTGTATTGCAAACTGCCGACTGCTCCAGGTGCTCTTAATAAAATGACCTTTTTACCTCAATCAATCCACATATGAAGACAAAGTAGCGTGATATTTATTAAATGAATAATAAACACCAAACAGAACAAGGAATAATTAAAAATAAGTCTGGATATATACAGTCTTTAGGAAAAAAGTCAAGATGTCAAAGATGAACATCCCGGGAGACTTTGTGATCTTAGCTCTCGCAGTTGTTCATGAGATGCTTTGCTGACGATCAGATGGAAACGGCCGCACGTTGCTGGCACCCTCTTCTGACTTCGCTGTTTCCTCTTCTTCGTCTGATGTCGCTCTTCAGATGAGGTATATCTTATATATACCGTATATACTCATGGGTAAGTTCTCCCGTGGATAAGTCAGGACTTGATTTTACAGTATCATTTCTGGTATTTTATAATGTCGGTCATATAACTCGAATGCAAAGAACTCATGCTACTGGTACAAGGGATTATGATATGCTAACACCCACCTGAAAGAGGAACCACTGAGCACATGGCCTTTTTTTTCTATGTGCTGTATCGCCGTGTACTCCTAACCTCTCTCTCACTCTCACTCACACTCTCTCTATTGTGCCTACGTGACCACACAGTAATAACCGAACTATTCCAAATCGACGTTTGCACTGATTTGTGTTTTTTTGTATCTCACACCCTCGTACACCTTTATCGTAAGAGCATCTGTTATCTACAATGGAGCGTTCTATCTGAAGAAAATATGAAGCTGGTTTTAAATTAAAAGTCGTTGAAGCAGCGAAAGAAATTGGTAACTGCATTGCTGCAACAAAATTCAATGCGTCTGAGAAACGGGTGCGAGAGTGAAGGAGGCAAAATTAAGTGTCACATTTTTAAATGGGCATACTTCGGGGTCTGATTTTATGATCGATTGTTTGGGTTTAAAAAACACGACTTATATGTGAGTATATACAATTAACGTCTATGCGTGGAGGTGTGTGTCTGTCTGTTTGTCCGGCCCGGAAGTGCAGGGCTACCGCATCAAACTCGAAGAAAGCGACTCTGTCACCAAAGTGAAACTGCCAAGAAAAGAGAAACTCGCTTAGCCGCTGATACACAAGCGAGGGGAACACATCGGCAAAACAAAACTTCAGAAGAGAGAGAAACTCACTTGGCTGCTGATGCGATTGATCGATTGAAGTGCCACAATCGAGGGTTTCTAGGAGCCTTTACAGCACAGGCTTACACAGCTAGTTTATTTTAAAATTCTCCACGGGGGTTTCGCAACACGTGATTGTTAGATATTCCGATTAGCTGGCTGTCAATATGGTGGATGATTTCACTCAGACTCCATCCATCCATCCATCCATTTTCCAACCCGCTGAATCCGAACACAGGGTCATGGGGGTCTGCTGGAGCCAATCCCAGCCAACATAGGGCACAAGGCAGGAACCAATCCCGGGCAGGGTGCCAACCCACCGCAGTCACTCAGACTCTTTAATCTATTTGAATACGTCTGTTTTCCCAAGCAATAAAGTTTTTGCTGTTTTAACGCCGTAAACTAATGTAGTCCTGATGCCCACCTTCATAGGTGATAAAGTCATCACCACAGCCTGAGGCGTCTCCTGAATTCCTGCTCAGTTGAAGCAGATGGTACTGTGATTGATTACTGGGACAAATCAGGAAAACAGAATGTTAAACGGCCTGTGCAAGCGTCCTGGATTTAAGTTCATCTTGTTTTTGTCTTAAGCCAGAGTTTCTCAACCTTTAAGTATTTGCGACCCGAGTTTTCATAAGAATTTTAATCACTCCCCCCCCTAATGTTTTTTTGAAAGGAGCCCACTAATACCAATTTGTACTTTTTAAATTAATGATATATCATAGATACATATTTTATTATACCTACTTAACTTTTATCGACATTTATCTAACTCCATATTTATTTTTCTAGCATCAGAATGTAGTTTAAGTTCATTTGTTTTGGTTATAATAGATGTATTTTTCATATTTTCAATTCTTGTTTTCTTTTTTTCACATCTTCGCACCCCCCTTTTTGTTACTTCGCGCCACCCTAGGGGGGCCCGCCCCACAGGTTGAGAACCACTGTCTTAAGCAAAATATAATAAAAGTACAGAGCAAAAATGGACAGATTTTGCACACCACAACACTGCCATATAACAAGATCTTCACCATGACGTGGGGCATCCAGCGGGGCATCTGATCTGAACTCACTAGTGAATTGTTGGCTCCATCACCAAACTTCTATTTACAATGAAGTAAAACAGTCTGCTCTACCCGTTGTCCTGTAGACCCTCTGTGTTCCTACACCAGTTCAGCCTGTTATTGATGTGGACCCCCAAATATATTTGTAGCAATGCGTCACCTCCACATGCACCCCCTGAATGGTCACCGCTCCCAGAGTCTCTTTGGTGCAGCAATTCATTGATTTTGCTTTTAAATCTCAAAGTCATCCCCCTGACTCCTCTCCTTTGTCTCATCCCCCCTTTGTTAGTAAACACCATTAAGTGCAGAATCACCTTAGAAGTTCTGCAAGTGACATCTGCTGCTCTTGTACTTCTAGTCCGAGGTGGTCAGAAGTGAACAGAGAAGGAGACGGGCCTGAACCTCGTGGTGCTCCAGTGTTGCTCACACAATCCTTGAGCCTCATGGTTGGTGGTCTGTCCGACAGATAGTCCATCCCTCAGGACCCTACAGGCTCATCCACTTGCATATCTCTGAGCAGACCCCTTAACTGGGAATGATTGGATGGTTTTGGAGGCACTGGAGACATCCAAAGACACAGAATCCTTACAGTGTGGCCAGCTTTACTTAGCCTCGTGGAGAAGGTAGATAACTGCGTCTTCCACTCCAGTCTTTGTCTAATGGATCAACCACAGGGGGTCCAGGTGGTCTTTCATAAGAGGACTAATAGAGTCCAGGACCAGCCACTCATACTGGACATGAGGGCCACTGGTCTGTAGTCATTCTTATATGCTCAATGTGTCTCATTGATGGTTTTTAAATTGGATTTCATTTCATTTCAGATGAAGTGTTACTATTTTATTTTCTTGTCCCAGTGCCCATCAAATTCGAGCCTAAACCACCAACCATCATTATGGTCAAACTGGTCCCCCCAGAGATGCTCATCATCACAGTTTAAAGAATAGAAAATGTGTTCATTTGCTCATTCACTTCCCTTTGTACTCTCACTTAATTGAATACAGAATGATGGTGGAGCTGAAGTCAACACAGAAGCCCACTTTGTCCATCAGAGAGCCCACTCACTCACTCACTCACTCACGCTGCTAAAGGGCAGTTCAGCTCCGCCTCTCCATCACGTGACTGTTGTCAGGGTTACAGTTGCTTAGCAGCAGCACCAGATGGACTTGGAAGGACAGACCAGGGGCCAGTAGGGGGTCAGGTCTTCTAGGTGAGAACATCTTGCTGGCATTTCTTGGCTGTTGTGGTCTGCTGGACGGTAAGTCCATCATCAGGTCACCGCCGGCTCACCCACCTGCATGTCTCTGAGCTGAGCCCATAGCTGAGTAGCTGTTAGGTTTTTTATTATCTATAAATTACAACTTCTAAGCTCTTCACTTGTGACGATGTGGTTTGCTCCTTTTGTCCTGGTCACATTTGGTCCCAAACCATCCCCCAGACTGGTCTTTACTTGATTACGTTGGCCACTTTTGTAAGTCACTTTGGATGGAAGCATCTGCAAAGCCAATAAATGTCAATGTAACTGAGATGGTAAGATGGCATTGAAACCACTGGAGAAACCAAAACACCTCATCCTCACGGTGCTGCCAGCTTTACTCAGCCTTGTAGTCCAGACAGCTGATTGACGGATTTATCAATTGATTGATTGACTGACGGGAGTCTTCAAGCTGGCCCTGTGTGGGTGAGTGTGCCATGTGATAGTTGGTTCCTGCCTTGAGCTCCATGTTGCTGCAGAATTGTAAAACTTGAATTTGGAAAAGCGAACAAATCCTTTTTTAGGGCTGCAGCCCCCCATCGTCACATCTTTGCCAGTCCACAGTCTCCATATTAACGGCCTCTTTTCTGGTTTTTCCCCACAGAACACTCCACCTGCAACTATGATGGCCTGAAGATCTACAGGGGCACTGTGGTCACAGGCTTTCCGATGGTGACTCTGTGCGGGACGCAGATTCCTGGACCGGTGACCACGCATGGTCCCATGCTACTTAACTTCTACTCGGACTCCATGGTGTCAGACAAAGGCTTCCTGGCAAAATACCAAGTGATTCGTGAGTTTCACTCTTATGTGGCATTTGGGCAGACAGGGTGGGCCCGTCAGCACCAGCTGTGGCTTGTGATCACTCAGCCCATCTTTATTTTATGTTGTGCCATTTGCATGATGGGTGGATGGTTGGATGCGTCTCTTTTTTTGCATGCTTAACTTTTGGTTAAGGTACGCAGTTATTGAACGTTTGGCCACAGTGGGTGAGATTCATAAAGAGACAGGATGGCCCACTGATCTCCTGTCATGGCTACTACTGTATACTTGTGAGTTTTCTTCCCAGTCTCTCTTTTTCTGCCATTAAACTCAGGTCCCAACTGTCAAATATGGGTCCACAGGGACACCAATGTCAAGTTAGACCCTTCAGTTTCAGTGTGTGAGCAGAAAAAGACACCGTCCACTCAGTTCCACACACAATCTTCATCTTGTAAGGACCCAGCAGGCCGCTCTCTGCTCCTGCAGTGCCATGAATGGAAGATTCCGACGTGGTAGTATGTGCAACGAGATGACAGATGAACGGGCTGAGTCAGAGGCCTCCCGGGGGTCCACATGGCCATGTCTGAGGGGCAGAAAGCCCACAAGTTTCTTTTTTTAGCTCCTCTTTGTTGAAGTGCCAGAGTTTAATTGGATCCAGAGGCCCAACTGACTGCTAAGACGTCTGACAGAAGTAACAACTGGTGGGGCTCTGTGGGTGAAATCAAGCGCCACAGCGGCCCCCTGTGGTTTCATTTTTATGAAGCCATCAGAGCAGCAGTTCAAAAGTAGCTTAGGTGAGGCCGGGAAAGCGAAAATCTGAAGGTAAAAAAGTCAACATGAGGGCTGAGCAGGGCACCATCTGAAAAGTGTGCGTCCAGAGGAGGGTCCCATAACTGAGCCTGCCATTGTAATGAGCTTGGTGATTCGGTGAGCCTCTCTTAAGGTGACGTCACCAGCCCAGCACACCACCCTGGCTACCACAGAGGTGCAGAAGATGTGAAGGATGTCACTTCCCACATTAAAGGGCCGCAGTCTCCTAAAGAAGAGTCTGCTCTGCGCTTTCTTCTCTACTTCCTCTGTCATACAAGACCAGTCCAACCTGTCATTGATGTGGACCCCCAAGTGCTTATCGGGGTGGACCACCTCTACATCCACTACGTCACCAAACATGCAGGCTCTTTGGTGCTGTGAAAGTCAATAAGCACTTCCTTGGTTTTGCTGATGTTAAGCTGCAGACAGTTGTCCTGTAGATCCTTTGTGTTCCTACACCAGTTCTGCCTGTTCTTGAGGTGGACCCCCAAGTATTTGTAGCAATGCACATCCACCCCTTGAATGGTCACCGGGCTCAGAGCCTCGCTGGTGCGGCAATTCATAGATTTTGCTATTAAGTGTCAGACAAATCTTAAAGTTCTCCCCCTGACTTCTCTCCTTGGTCTCCTCCCCCTCATCAGTACCCCCCATAAGTGCAGAGTCCTCTGAGAATTCCTACAACTGACCTGACCTGCTGTTCTATTTCTAGTTCGAGGCGTAAGGAGTGAAGAACAAAGCAGACAGGTCTGTTCCTTTTGGGGCTCCAATGTTGCCCACACAGTCCTCGAGTCTCACAATCGGCGGTCTGCCCCACAGATAGTCCATCGTCAGGACCCCACAGGCTCATCCACCTGCATATCTCTGACTTTGGCCCTTAACAGGGATGGCTGGAAGGCACTGGAGAAATCTAAAAACACATTCCTCACATTGCGGCCAGCTTTGTCCATCCTTGTGGAGCAGACAGATAATTAATAATAATAATAATAATAATAATAATAATAATAATAATTGCATCCTCTGCTCCAGTCTTTGGCCAATAGGCTGCAACTGCAGTGGGTCCAGGTGGTCCACTACAAGAGGACTCATACAGTCCAGGAGCAGCTCCTCGAAAATCTTCATGATGTGAGATGTGAGTGCCACTAGTCTATAGTCATGAGGTATAGATAGATAGATAGATATGAAAGGCACTATATGATAGATAGATAGATAGATAGATAGATAGATAGATAGATAGATAGATAGATAGATAGATAGATAGATAGATAGATAGATAGATAGATATGAAAGGCACTATATGATAGATAGATAGATAGATAGATAGATAGATAGATAGATAGATAGATAGATAGATAGATAGATAGATAGATAGATAGATAGATAGATAGATAGATAGATAGATAGATAGATAGATAGATAGATATGAAAGGCACTATATGATAGATAGATAGATAGATAGATAGATAGATAGATAGATAGATAGATAGATAGATAGATAGATAGATAGATAGATAGATAGATAGATAGATAGATAGATAGATAGATAGATAGATAGATAGATACTTTATTAATTTCCATACTCCAGCAGCAGCATACTGATAATAACAATATTAAATTAAAGATTGATAACAGTGCAGGTATACAGACAGACAATAACTTTGTATAATGTTAACGTTTACCCCCCCAAGTGGAATTGAAGAGTCACATAGTGTGATGGAGGAGCGATCTCCTCAGTCTGTCAGTGGAGCAGGACGGTGACAGCAGTCTGTCGCTGAAGCTGCTCCTCTGTCTAGAGATGATCCTGTTCAGTGGATGCAGTGGATTCTCCATGATTGACAGGAGTCTGCTCAGCGCCCGTCGCTCTGCCACAGATGTCAAACTGTCCAGCTCTGTGCCTACAATAGAGCCTGCCTTCCTCACCAGTTTGTCCAGGCGTGAGGCGTCTTTCCTCTTAATGCTGCCTCCCCAGCACACCACCGCGTAGAAGAGGGCGCTCGCCACAACCATCTGATAGAACATCTGCAGTATCTTATTGCAGAAGTTGAAGGACGCCAGCCTTCTAAGGAAGTATAGTCGGCTCTGTCCTCTCTTGCACAGTGCATCAGTATTGACAGTCCAGTCCAGTTTATCATCCAGCTGCACTTCCAGGTATTTATAGGTCTGCACCCTCTGCACACAGTCACCTCTGATGATCATGGGGTCCATGAGGGGCCTGGTCCTCCTAAAATCCACCACCAGCTCCTTGGTTTTGCTGGTGTTCAGGTGTAGGTGGTTTGAGTCGCACCATTTAACAAAGTCCTTGATTAGGTCCCTATACTCCTCCTCCTGCCCACTCTTGATTCAGCCCACGATAGCAGTGTTGTCAGCGAACTTTTGCACGTGGCAGGACTCCGAGTTGTATTGGAAGTCTGATGTATATAGGCTGAACAGGACCGGAGAAAGTACAGTCCCCTGCGGTGCTCCTGTGTTGCTGACCACAAAGACACACATACTGAGGTCTGTCTGTAAGATAGTCCACGATCCATTCCACCAGGTATGAATCTACTCCCATCTCTGTCAGCTTGACCCTAAGGAGCAGAGGTTGGATGGTGTTGAAGGCTCTAGAGAAGTCCAGAGGTGCCCACCTTACAATGCAGGATGGTTTCCATAGCAGTGGCACTTTCTGGAGCCTCGGTGACAGACTGGACAGGTGACAGAGGACACCACACGGGCCTTAAGAACTTGAGGACGGACTCCATCTGGTTTCTTTAGCTTTTCGTGTGTGTTGCTTCCTCAGTCGTCTCCTTCCTTGGTCTTCAGGTCTGGACAGTGCACACTGATGGTCAGATGTGGACTACTCACTGGCCATTCCAGCTGATGTGGTGGGAGTTGCTGATGTTGTAGGGATGGAGTGGTGAGACTGGTCATTAGAAGGTGACAAAATGTAGATGGGATGCCTGTCCACTCACTCACATGGGGTCATTTTAAAAATGCCAGCTCAAACTGCCATGATCTGGAGAGGTTCTTCCAGGCATAATATGGTGAGGCCTTCAAAAAGAAGTTAGGAAGCAGGCCAGAAAGCTACAGTACCAGGCCTGCCCAGCACAGGCAGCCTTAACTTCAGTCAAACCAAGAAGCAAACTGCTGGCTTCATCTGCAGCAGGCTCCAGTAATGGGAAGATGGCAAACCAGCTCAGTAAAGACCAAAAAATGTCACAGCAGCCCTCCAAGTGGAAGGGTGACAGCAAACCTTTGGCTTGTCATTAAAGGGCACACAGAGAATCTTTATGGAAAAAAATGTACTTTTCATAAATACTCTTGAAAAGCAAGAACTCCAAAGAGCACCAAAGGCACAGATGGACTGGCCTAGAAGAAGCAGTCCAGTAGTCAATGATGTCCCAAAACACAATCTGAAAGAATGGTCAAGAAACAGAGTGAAGAAGGCAGCAGTCCCCTAAATCAAAATTAGTAAAAGTAAAATACGACACGACACCCAACATTACCGACGTACCCCATTGAACTGCCCACCTGTACCCCCTTTATAGGGCTGGGGGTGGTGCCTAGAAGGGGAGGGACCATTGTCCCCGCCTCTTGGGGAACCACCCACAAAAGATGACAACTGAACAGATAGAAACATAATTTACACAAAAGTGAACTAAGTGACTATTATTTAAAAAGCACTTTAATTTAAACAGAGGAGACATCAAAGAAAAGCATAAAGGGAGAAGAACACCATCATGAACTGGTAGACACTTAACACTTGGAAATGGAGAGAAAACCACAGTCCCCCCAGAAGACACCCTACCCGGTCATCAGGGGGAACATGCAAAGTGAAGACAGTAAATGAGCTGCTGTCCCACCAAACATTTAGGGGGTCTCCCCACGAGGCCCCACCTTTGAAGTCCAAGGACGCTGGTTCAGTGCCCACCTGGACTGACTGTCAGACCCCGAGTTAGTCACTAAACCAGAACGGTGTCATCTGTGAAGCTAGGGGGCGTCATTGAGCCCCAAACACAAATGCACTAAACGGTCCCGGGTTCAAATCAAAGGGTTTTTTTTTTTTATTACACGAATGCCTTGTATACCAATAAACAGGTCCTCCTCCTCCTCCTCCTCCTCCTCCTCCTCCAAGTCGAGTGTTGCTTTCCTTCTTCTCTGCTCCGACTCATCGAGTTATGGAAGTGGACTCCTTTTATTGTGGGCCCGGTAGCAGTTCCGGTGACGTGATGTGGAAGCTCTTCTGGGTCATAAGAAAGCCAAGGAGCTCCTGCCCCCCAGCAGCACCTTCTGTCATCCGCCAGAGACCCCTACATGGCTGCGTCTCTGGACTCCAACTCCCATGCCACCCTGAGGGTGTCCATACTGGGACTCTATATGAGGGACAGTGCCACCTATTATCATGGGGGGATGAACTGTTCCCTGCTGGCCTCTCTTTCCAGTTCCTAATGGGAATCATGAGGCACCCCCATTTTAGTCCATCTTTCCATTATAGCTTCCTGTCCTGGGCGGGATACCCGACCGTCCTCTGGGGCATCTACAGCTCACGTTTTTAATCTAAGGGAGCCGCAAGTGACAGTAATGACCCTATAAATCAAAAAGTGTCACAGCTGTGAAGTGCCTTGTGGTGGTCTCACAGATAGTGGAGGCCCCTAGTGGTTAACAGGTCGAACCATCCAGCATTGAGATGATGCCATCCCAGTCTACTTCCCACATAGCCCTGAATGACCCTCATCCTTTGCCAGGCCTCCCCTCACATGTCCCATATTTTTGTGTTTTCTCAGCCTGTGGCGGCACATTCAACCAGTCGTCCGGCACCATCAGCAGTCCAACGCACTCCATCTCCAACTACCATAGTGACATGAACTGCACCTACCACCTGGTGGTGGCCTACGGCAGGGTCATTGAGCTCAAGTAAGTCGCACCGTCGTAACCTGCAGCGGGGTCTCCATGTAATAATGGCTAAGGGAGTGGGTGGAACTCCATTGTGATGTTTGAATTTCTTACTATTAATTCATGTGGCACTGTGGTGGGTTGGCACCCTGCCCGGGATTGGTTCCTGCCTTGTGCCCTGTGTTGGCTGGGATTGGCTCCAGCAGACCCTCGTGACCCTGTGTTCGGATTCAGCGTGTTGGATAATGCATGGATGGATGGATAATTCATGTGGCATTTTTCTGTGGTGGCATAATAATTGGGATAATATATTTTAAACAATTATTCAAGAGAGACCACCTGGTTAAGAATTGTTACAGAAAAAATGTGTGATGAGGATTTTCAGGTTCTGAAGCCTGAAGTTTGGAGGTGAGGCGAGAGCGGTGGCATAGTGGGACAGCAAGGACCCCAGAAATGTCTAACAGATAGCGTGGCAAGGAAGTCAGAGAGTAAGTGCCAGCGGGTCAGGGCGCCAAGCCGAAAGCCCCAGCACACAGTTGGAAAATACAATAAAAAGGAGGGACCACCGGCCCTTCAAGAGGTGAATGCTGGTGATGGGTGACTCGCAGGTACAAACAAATGGATTCAGTGGAGCTCAACGGGGTGCTAAAGTTCGATGCGTGTCCTGTGTGTGTCGTCAGAGTCCTACATTTCACAAAAAGACACCGGAGACGAGCTTGCTGTTCTGCGTGTACTCGATGACTGGGTGATGTGGCACCATTGAGCAAGTGGGGTCTCTAAAGGAGAAGGTCACATCACCACAAACATGGGTCTGCTGTGTTGGCTCGTTGGCACTCTTTTTATGAGAAGGACCTCATATAATAATATAATAACTACTAGGCTGACTATACTACTGTATACTCAACTATATTACAACCCGAAACTCATAATCCAAAAGTTACAGTAATAAACTCTTTTACCAGAAAACAAAACCCACTTAAAAACTTCTCGGGTTTTGTCCAAATCTTGGCTGACCTGAACATCCATGGCAGCACAACGGTGACGTCACATACTGTGCGCATCTGACAACACAGTAGCAACGGCGCCATGAAATGCTGGTGATCACAAAAAAATAAAATAGCGTCAAAAAAAGATGAAAATAATTCAAAACGATATGAATGTGACATAATAACAAAAAAACATTGCCTCTTAAATATGATTCAGAAATCCTGCAATTCAGCAGAAACCATAAAAACAACGAAAAAAAATCAGAAATTCTCCACCAGAAATGAGTACAAATTTAAAAAAAACAGCAAACATTTACAACCAAAAATCAAACCAGCAACCAAAAAAACACAAAGCAAAACTCACAGTCGGGAGTCGTTAGTGAAACGTCTTTATCCCGTAACTCCAAACCTCCCAGTAAAACGTCGGTTGTATCCGTAACCTCGGCTGTGAAGTTTAACCTCCAAATTGGAGGACAACCAAGGATTTGTGCCACTCTGCCACTGTTTTGTCAGTTAATCAATAAATTCAATGACTTCATTAGCTTTTTCATTTTTTTGTATTCTTTTTTATAAATTGTGACTTATGGTTAAATTCTTTGAAGAAATTCCCAGTTTCCCCAGTGGCCTTTTGCCTAACCCTGTTTTTCCTTCATACCCAGCTGTAAGGAGTGAATTCTGTCTGGTACAGACTAGGTGAAGATGTGCCAAGCCTGGCTCAGAGTGCCTTTTTTTTTCAGCCTCTTGGGTGCCATGTGGGCACTGCAGTGCCATTTGCTGGCTCTCCTTCTGCCCCCTCTAACGCAGTGCCCTGCACTCTTTCTCTCTCTCTCATGTCTGTTTCTCTTGCAGGTTTAATTCGTTTGACCTGGAGGTCTCCTCCAACTGTGCCCTTGATTACGTGGCTGTCTATGATGGAGTGGACACCTTTGCCCCCTTGCTTGGTAAATTCTGTGGCCGGGTCACCCCACCAGTCATAAAAAGCTCCTCGAATAACCTCTTCTTAGTGTTCAAGACAGACACCTCCATCACGGCGGGCGGCTGGAGGGCCACCTTCCGTGAGACTTTAGGTAAGTGACCTGACCTCCTGTATCTTTTGTTCTGATTTTTGTCGTTGCTGTCTGTTGAATTTGCTGAATTCCCAGCTCCTGGTCCCTGAAGCCATTCAACAGAAGGTCAGCACTGCAGGATGGCATTGTGACCTCGGCTTGACTCTTTCATTTCCCAGTTCATCTTCTCTTTCTCATCCTAACTGTTCTTCATCACACTGAGCGTGTATGACTTATTTCAACTGTCAGTAATGACTTTTGTAAAATATGAAAGCACATGTGCTCATAAAGTAACTTTGGATTGTGTTCACAAAAGAAAACAGCACAATCTAAAATTCCAGTGTGTTTGCTTATTAAGGGAAGAAGAATGATTCTTCACTAAAAACAGACAAAAATCAGAGAACAGCGCTGATGGCTGCTTGGTGTTAATAGGGAGGCAGTGACCCCTAGTGGTCACAAGTTCATAGGTCAAGCCAGCAGCTGTACCACATGCACTTCAGGACAAATCATCCACCTGAAGTTAAGCGTGATCAGACCCGGCCAGTACTTGGATGGGCTGGGGTTGCTGCTGGATGAGATGTTGGTGAGGCCAGTAGGGGGCGCTTACCCGGAGGTCTGTGCGTGGATCCCAATGCCCCAGTGCAGTGATGGGGGACACTGATGTGAAAGTGGTGCTGTCCTTCAGATGAGACATAAAACTGAGGTGCCTGACTCTCTGTCATCATGGGCATCCGTCCTAAAGAGTAAGGCATATCCTGATGTCCTGGCTAAATTGCCCACCATGGCCTGGTCATGCTGGTGCCCTAGCCATCCCCTAACTACATCTCTCATCCCTTCACCACATCCATATTACTAACCGAGAATGGTAAAACGGATATGGACGCAGGGACCTGCCTACCCGTGGACGCAAAAGACGTACTGCGCAGACGCCAGCGCCATGCCCCCCCTTATGAGGACGCTAAAGAAAAAAGGAGTCAGACGTAAGCGCAAACCCATGGCACACAAAAAAGAGAATTCAGACCCACGACCGCCACTCAAAGCTCTCCTCCACTAACAGAAATAAAAAATCAGTCCACGCGCCCCTATATGCCGCAAGCAGGATAAAGCGAGGTCAGAAATAAAACACAAAGTAGGAAACAAAGTAAAACTTCATAAAGGGATTAAAGAATCAAAAAGCACACACCCCCCCACACACCCCCCCCCCCCCCGAGTAAAACGGGAGAGACTACCCACGGGATTAAAGAACGGGGACAAACACATGGAGAGCGGGTTACAGATGATGAAACCTGGAATGCAACAGCTACAACAAAACCTGGCCACTACACACATGCACACCGACATACACAATAGAAAGGCAGACCATCGACAGTTTAACGTCCACACCACACTGTGGATACGGACCCTGAAGGTTCAGGCGCCTACATCGGGCGTCACAAAGCCCAGTAAATTACAAAATGCAAATGCTCCTACACAGCATGGTAAGAACCGACATAATACGGAATGCGCAGGCTTTGCTGCCATATTGTGAGTGGCACTACTGCGTAGATCTAATGAACGTGAACTCCTACAACGCACGTCTCAAACTGCATAAGCAAAGCAGACACGGGTTCAACACGACACACCTCGAGTTACCGAAATACAAACACGCGCTTGCCTGGATATAATTAATTAACAGTGGAGAGCCCCGGAGTGACACGGGCAGGCTCTCCGTATTAAACGTTCGTCATCCTCACACGTGGCTACCCAGCGGGCACGGGTTCAAAACGCCGGGGGTAGGCGAGCGAAGCGAGCAGGGGGCGGAGCCCCCTTGTAATAACTAACGTGTAGTGAATGTACCGGCACAAAATGGCTGCCATCACATCATCTAGGTGGGTGCTACACATTGGTGGTGGTTGAGGTGGATCCTAACTCCTTATGTAATTGATAATAGTTAACCCTTAAACTGCCACATACTTGGGGGTTAATGCCCCCCCCGCACACTAAATACTCTTTTGCTGCACTTTTTAAGTAAATGTCATAATTCACAAAGAAAAAGTGAAATTTTAATGGAACACAATGCAAAGAGCATCACAATTACTGCAACACTGATCATTTTACACACCGCCAATGAACTGGAAAAACTATAAAAAAAGCTACTGGAACAATCTACAGTATTATTATACAGTACAGTATGTACAAGATGCAGCTGACGAAATGAAATTGATGAAATTCAGTAAATCACAGAGCCAACTGCGCTTGAACTGTGTCTGCACACAAACACACAGAGGCCAACGCTGATGCTGGCAGGCCAGTCTAGTGCAGCGGCTGAATCCCAGGGACAGTGAGGCTGGCAGTGCTGCAGGGGGCGCCAGTGGGCACGAGCTGGACGCTCAACAAATGGACAGCACGGACTGATCAGCTCCGGCGTGCTGACAAATTGCATTGGGAACCGACTAGAGCCAGTTCTGATGGTTTAAGGGTTAAGAATTATTATTATTATTATTAGTGCTCAGCCATGTATTTGAACTATTTCTGTATTTAGAGTTTTTATACGTCATGGAGACAGACATATTGTAATGCTCTGACTGTCCAGATGGGCCCCCATTTTAAGGCCTGCGATTAGGAGATCATGACAACCCTGAGCCACTACATCATCCTAAATTTCACTTCATTATACAGTGTGTTGTATTCAAGATATCTCATTGAAAATTGAACATTCCCAAACAATTTCCTTGAAGAATACGTGTGCCAAACTTCAACAAGATTGGTGCACAGACAGCTGAGTTATTTCGTGAGGACCGACAGACACAAAGACATGGCGACAACAGTAGGTGCTTTTTGCATTTAATGTGGACGCACCTAAAGCAGATGTCACATTGCGTGATTTCAGGTCATGGGGTATGTCAGACTTTGTGACTGTGGTTGCTGATCTTGTCGCTGAATTATGTCAGTTTACAATCGAAAATCGATTGGCATATTTTGCAGTTTTTTCCAGCCGTTACATAAAGATTCATTACGGGACACGTCTCTATAAGACAGCTGTCCCTTCTGAGATGTTTTTGAGACATACAGTATTTTCGGAATTCACTTTAATTTTTTCAACTTTGAAGGCAATTACTCATTTGGCCTTGAGTAGGCCAGAGCCTGCAGGTGGTAATTTGGGACTTGGGGTTGGTCTCTACTGGACAGGGCAACTAAAACCGATTGTACTCTTGTAGGGGTCGTCTCCGAGCTCACAGATCGTAATTTTATCTCCGATGAGCACCTGCTATCTGGAAGTGACCCCTGGCGAAAGCATGGAGGGGCTGGTATGCAATTCGACAATTTCCTGTCACTCGTACCCTGGTAGGCACGCCCGCCCCTTTCCAATCATAGTACCCCCACACACACCTTTCCCATTCCCTTAGTGGTCATCACGTAACTGCCTGTCAGTGTGTGTCAGTATAAGGTGAGCCAGATAATTGAATTTCCAGAGTATCGCCCCCTAGTGAGGTTAGTGCCATGTTGCTTCTCAAGGCAGTTTTAGGCTTTTGTTTGCTTGTGTCCCCCAGACTCGTCCTTAGACATTACAGGAGGGCTGACCCCGAGTCCATGTTTAGTTAGTGACACTCCTTAGTCAGAACTAGAAAGCAGCAGTCATTAATCAAATCTGACTATGGGGCCCCACCAATAGACACAGTGATTTCAGGGTCTCGATTTTCGGTGACACCCCATGGACTGGTTTAGTGTCCCCCACTGGAGTTTCTTGTATGTGTGCTGCACGCCCTGCTGTCTCCTTTCATTTCTGACCCTCTTAGCTCACTGTTTATAATTTTTCTACATCATGTGGCCCCCATAAAAGTGTCGAGACACTCCAGGAAGTTCCATCCCAGTGCTGTTTCGCTGCTAAGCTCTCACTTATCTCCTCTGACAGGACCACAGCAAGGCTGCGGTGGCTTCCTCAACGCATCCACGGGCTCCTTCAGCTCGCCTGACATCAACTCTGACGGCAAATATGAAACAAACCTCGACTGCCTGTGGTCCATAATGGTGCAGCCCAACAAAGTGGTCAACCTCACCTTCACGCAGTTCGATCTGGAGGGAACCTCTGGAGTGATCTGCCGATACGACTACCTCAAGGTACCGACAGTTGGGAATTTGGGAGATTTCCCTGTATGTTGTGGGTTTTTATTTAATAAGACATCATTTCTCAGACCTGGAGTAGTGTGGGCCGGAGCCTCTCATGGGTGTGAAGTGGAAACTGACCCTGCATAAGATGACAAACCATTGCAAGGTCTTGTGTTGTTATTAGTGTGAATGTGAAGCTACCGATGTCATTCAAAGCATCTGATTTTATCACCCAGTGTTGAAATCATAAAGGCAACACCACCATTATAATAAAGATATAAGAACAGTAAAAATCGGGTGACACCCCTCAGCCCCCTGAATGCCTAGGCCAGGGCATTGGAAAGGAGGGTCTGTCTGCTGGTCAAACCTCAGATCCTGGAGGAACAGCAGTTGCAGAACACTTGAGCAGCTCCTTATCCTCAGGAGAATTCCTGAAGATCCATGGGTGTATGCCCAACCAGTTTACAAGTGTCCTGAGGACTTGGAAAAGGCATTTATCTGCATCCTCAGGGGTGTCATGTGAGGGGTACTTCAAGAGTACCAGTCCTGCACAACTGGAGTGAAAGCTTGACTCACATTGCTGGCAGTAACTCAGACGTGTTCCCAGTGGGTTTGGGACTCAACTCTGTCATCGACTCTATTCAAAATTCTTATGGAGAGGATTTGCAGGTGCAGCCAAGGGGTGGACGTGGAAGCGGAGATGGGCACTCTTTGCCCAATGAAGGCGCTCGGAGTCTCAGGATAGGCAGCAGAATCCAATGCACATAAGGACTCAAATCGGATGACTCGAGTGATTAGCAGCGGGTCTGCCCCTACTTTTATTACCGTTCTTATCAAAAGTGTACCTCACTCAGTTCATTTGTCACCCCTATCTGACTCCCAACGTCCTATGGTCCTGCCGCTTTTTAGTTCCACCAATATTTCCCAGCCTAATGAGTGTAATGCTCTGTTCTATCCATCATGCTCGCTTGACAGGCCCTCTCCCCACCTTGCACCCATCCAGTTCCTGCCACCATCATTTGCAGTCCTCAACTCATATTCACCACCTAGAGAGAAGGGGGGGTTCTGCCTGTCAGCCCCTCCCTGCATACCTGACCCTGACTTTTGAAATATTGGTGGATTTCCAGCTTGCTAAGAAAAATAAAAAAATATACAGGTCTTTTTGTGACTTAACCCTTGCTATACTAGCATACACTATGATATGATACTTATTTTCATATATGCTCATGATTCTCTTTGAATATATGCAAATCATCTTTTTTAAGAATATACTTTTCTATATGGACAGGGTCCAGTTCGGTGACCTCAGGATGGCATCTCTGCCTTTTTTTACTTTCTTGTGTACGAAGAATAGGGAAAGAATTGTAATTGTCCAAAGATTCGATGTCGAGATTTTGACGAATCTCAATGTTGTAAGTCGCTTTTAATAAAGACATCGGCCACATGCGTAAATATCTATAAAGAATTAAGCCCTCACTATTTGGATGGGTTTTACAGCAGGATGGGGTAAAGTCATCATGTCCAGAGGACCTTTGTAATTTTAGTCTTGTCCGATTCTTCGATATCAAGATTTTGATACATCTCAATGTTGTAAGTCGCCTTTAATAAAGATACCGGCCAAATGCGTAAATATATAAAGAATTAAGCCATCGATATGTGGATGGGTTTTACAGCAGGATGGTGTAGTCATTATGACCACAGTCTCGTCCAACTCGCTCAAGTTAGTAAGTTTTTACAGGCTTCACATTCATGTCTCAGTAAAGCCTTCTGTAGTTCAGGGGTCTCCAGCTATGGTCCAGGAGCACTACTGTGGTTTCAAGTTTTCATTCTAACACTTTTTTTACTTTCTCGTATACGAAGTATAGGCAAAATATTGTAATTGTCCAAAAATTGGACCTCGAGATTTTGATGAACCTTGATGTTTTAGACCTTCCTGAGTCCGATTTACTTTCTTGTAGGAAAAGTATTGTAATCGTACAAAAATTCGATTTCAAGATTTTAATGACTCTGGACGTTTTAGACCTCCCTGAGTCCAAAAAATACAATTTTTGGAATTATGTGTGTGTGTGTGTGTAAACACAATAACCTGAGTACTCTTTCACTTCGGTCAGCCAAATTTTGCATACCAGTATTGGGTACAAAATGTAGATTTCTGTCAAGTTTTGGGCTAATCCGTTAATCAGGAGTGGTACTTTACTTTTTATTCATGCAGCTGCAGAGTCCGATTTATTCAACTTTACTTTTGTAATAATTGTTCAGTATATTATTAATTTGATTTGATTTGTTGTTGGACTTGGCCAGACTCCAAGACCAGGTTGTTTCTAATGAGTTTGCACTCAGTTTGTGTGAGGAACTTGCAGATTTGGGTACGACTGCCGATCCTAATGTGATGTGGGAGACCTTCCGTGACAAGACCCTGAAGGTTGCTGAGGGTTGTGTTGGTGTTACCGGTGTTCCCAGAAGGAGATGTTTCATCTCGCAGTGCACCCTGGATATCATGGAGAGGAGTCGCAGTGCACAGCTCAATGGCAACTCTGGTCTGTACCAGGAACGGAGAAGGATGGCTGCGAGGGCTCTGAGGGCAGATAAAGAGGCGTTTGTTACAGGAATCTGTGAGCAAGTGACACACCATCTGTGGTCTAGTGACCCATGTCCTGCTTACAGAGAAATCAAAGCATTACGCACATCTGAATCTGTTCCTCGGAGAGTCGCAGTCAGGGCGGCTGATGGGACAGTCCTTACGGATTACACTGCAGTTGTGACCCGCTGGGCTGACTACTTTGTGGATATCTCTGGGTCTGCGGTTCTTGAGGCTGAACCTCCAATTAGTTGTGAACCACCCAGTCTCACTGAGATGGCACGGGTGGTGCACCAGCTGAGGGGGGGAAGGCTGCAGGGATCTGTGGTATCTGGGATGAACTTCTCCAGGCTGGTGGCAAGGCTGTCCTCCTGGCATTTCAAGCAATCTTTGCTACCATTTGGGAGACTGGCATCATCACAACTGACTGGAAAACGGGACTTGTTGTTCCTATCTGGAAAGGGAAGGGGAATCTCTTGGATTGCAGCAACTACAGGGGGATAACACCGCTCTGGGTGCCGAGTAAAGTCCTTGGTAGGGTCGTTCACAATAGGATCCGTGATCACTTGCTCACCTACCAGTGACCGGAACAGTCTGGTTTTACGCTTAAGAAGTCGACCATTGACTGTATCCTGGCACTGAGGGTTCTCATGGAGCACAAAAGTGAATATCGGCAGAGTTTCTTTGCAGCCTTTGTTTATTTTCGTATAGTGTTCAACTCAGTTGATTGAGCTGTGGCCCTGTGGGACATCCTGAGGGTTTGTAGGATCCCCTCGAGGTTACTGGATATCATGGCCGGCCTGTCCACTGCTACTGTGAGTGCTTTGCAGAGACGAGGCAGGACTTCTGTATTTTTCCCAGTTGATTCAGGGGTTTGTCAGTGGTGTGTTCTGCTCCTACTATGGTCAATGCTTGTATGGACTGGGTGTTGGGCAGGGTCGTGGGGTCCAGCGGCTGTGGGGCATCTGTTGGTGAAGAAAGATTCACTGATCTTGACTTTAGTGACGATGTGGTGATCTTCGCGGAGTCAATGGAGGCTCTGATTGGGGTGCTCGAGAGACTGAGTGAGGAGTCTGAGTGTCTGGGCTTGTGAGGTTCCTGATAAAAACCAAAGAGCCAGGCCTTTAATGACCTCTTGGGCACGGCCATCAGCAGAGTGTGTGTCTGCAGAGAGAGTGTCGACCTCGTCATTGAGAGGTTTACTTACCTTGGCAGTGACATTCACGTCTCTTGCGACTCTTCCTATGAAGTCAGTAGATGGATTGGGAGAGCATGGGGGGTCATGAGATCGCTGGAAAGGGGTGTGTGGCACTCCTGATATCTGCAAAAGGACGAAGGTCCAAGTCTTTAGAGTCCTGGTGCTTCCTGTCTTACTATATGGTTGAGAGACATGAACGCTATCCAGTGACCTGAGATGAAGACTGGACTCTTTCATGTGTGACTCTCTGGAGAATCATTGGGCACCGCTGATGTGGCTTTGTGTTGCTCATGGAGTCCCGAATGAGGCACATGACCTGCATTGTGAGGGAGAGTCAGTTACGGCACTACAGCCATGTGGCACATTTCTCCGAGGGTGATCCGGCTCGTAAGATCCTCATTGTTGGGGACCCGAGTGGCTGGTCAGGCCAAGGGGTCATCCACCTAACACCTGGCTGCGGCAGATAGAGGGTCATTTCCAGAGGGTGGGACTGGACCGCATGTCTGCCTGGGGGGGTTGCCAACCAGGATCCTGAGTTGTTTAGTCATGTAGTGGGTATGACAATGTGCTCTACCGGTGCCTGCTCCCCAACTTGACTTGACTTGACTTGTTGTTGATGGTTCTTTAATGTATGTAATCTATACTAATAAAAGGCAAAGCCCTCACTGACTCACTGACTCACTGACTGACTGACTGACTGACTCACTCATCACTAATTCTCCAACTTCCCGTGTAGGTAGAAGTCTGAAATTTGGCAGGCTCATTCCTTACAGCTGATTTACAAAAGTTAGGCAGGTTTTATTTCGAAATTCTACGTGTAATGGTCATAACTGGAACCTGTTTTTTGTCCATATACTGTAATGGAGGAGGCGGAGTCTCGTATCGCGTCATCACGTATTACGCCTCCTACGTAATCACGTGAACTGAAAACGAGGAAGAGATTTACAGCACAAGTCAAACGCGGGAACGAAGGTAAATGACGTTAATTGTTGACTGTCTTTTAATACTGTGTACTTGTTGAGTGTCTTTTAATACTGTGTAAGCATACATATTAACACATGTGCAATTAAACGTGTGCATTTACG